>NC_133531.1:45801589-46108775 GCF_048544455.1 Silene latifolia
TTGGATATTGCAATTGATGGGATTTGGTTTCTTGCTTGAGGACAAGCAAGGGTTTAGCTTGGGGGAGTTTGATAAGTGCATATTTTATATACTTTCATCCCCTATATTAGCTCCATTTTATTTGTTATTTAGCACTTATCATAGTGTCATAAGCTAATATTTGTTGTTCTAGTGTATTTGCTTGTCTTAACATGTTTTTGTAGGAATCTAAGCATTTAGAGGCTTTTTCCTATCATTTTATACACTAAGTTCATTAAGCTAAACAAGACCAAGTGTTGGACTAAGCATGGAGCATTGGATTGGGTTTTGCATGGAGAAATTGATGGATTATTATGTATAGTGCAAATGTTGACAACAACCAAAGTCAAGGCCCAATGATCAAATCCAAGTCAAGGTGGAAAGCATAAGATTCCAACATGCTTAGGATGCTTTTTGGGAGCTCTAATGATTATAGATGAGGCATTTACCCGGGTGATTAAGGAGCATTAAAGTATAAACTTTGGATTCCTCAAGCAATTAAGAGAGGAATTAAGAGAAAATACCCAGAGACACACGACCCCGATCGGGGCCATGCAACCCCGATCGGGGCCACAGTCATCTTGATGGTTTACGTTATGCTCTCCTCTCCTATAAATAGGAGAGGTGTTCCAAAGCTTTTGGCATCCAATTTTCACGTCTCATTTTAGTTCTTCATAGCCTTAAGCATTATATTTCTCTCATTTGTTTTCTCATTAGTTTTCAATATCGTTAAGCTTGTAGTTGTTAAACATTTGGTTATTTATATATTCAAGCATTTGGTTTCCGAGTTAGTCTATCAAGCTCCTACTTTGGTAATCTTTCTATTATTTACATTTTGTATTTTGTTTATGAGTTTAGTATTAGTCCTTTACATTTCATCATTAGTATACAATTTCCACTTTAGTTATAATTACTACAATATGCCTTATAATCTAAATATCATTTGCATTTCCTTTACAAATACGAGTAGCTAAATTTCCTAGTCTAAGGGCTAGGGGAGCCATGTAAAATCAAATATATAACATGATGAAATAGATTAATAATAATATTGTTCATATTGCTTCTATCACATGCTTGTGCCACAATGTTTAATCTTTGTTTAGGGCCCTATTCATTTGATTAAGTTTGTTTATTCATTTTATAAGTCGAGAGGCACGGAATTGAATTAGACTAAGCATGTATAGTAGGACGACCTAGTCATGGACGAGAGTTTCTCTAGGACCCGGTCTATGGTTGATGCTAATATCGTAAGATGGGTATCTTTAAGCCTAAGCAATTGACAATGTTATTAGTACCAAGTTTATCATGATTATATGTTTACCTTTGCATGCGTGACCCGAACCCCTTAGACTCCCTTTTATTATATAATTTACATCATAATTCTTATTAATCATCAAACAACCAAACCAAACCAAATCGTAATCGACCTTGATAAAAATCTACCCATAGCAATTCACGAAGTAATTCCCGTTTCCTTGTGTTCGACCCCTATTGCTACATTAACTTGTTGTTTAGGGAATTTATCTTTGCATAGGTACGCGATAAGCCTATCAACCATCAACAGCAATCAATCAACAACCGTCATAAAACCAATACGATAATAATCAGCAATTACACAACACCAACAATGCATTATGGGACTAATACTGAGTAGGGAAACCCTACCTGGAAAGCACAACACAATCAGATGATCTCACAGCTGATATCAAAATGCTTCCTCTACGAACCCTCCTCCTAACATACAAACATATAATCACTACCAATCATACAAAACAACAAATCCCCCAAATCCCAATATTAGGGTTTAACCAACTTTAAGAAAACATTATAAAAACGGTACGTAGGTCTTACCCTTGACGCAAGGATCACAAAGGTTTCAAGAAAGGTAAAATCTGACCTTCCAAGCTCCGGTATTTGCCAACAATGCGATTAAAGCGAATGACGTAGTTTGATTTCTCTTTTCACAGTAATTAGGTTTTAAAAAGTGTTTAAAGAATAGTGACGGAAGTAATATATACTTAATCGCATTATTAACAAAACCCGAGAAATCATCCCCCGTAAACCGGCTACTCGATCGAGTAGCTAAGGTACTCGATCGAGTGCCCCCTTACTCGATCGAGTATCCACGTTACTCGATCGAGTACCCAACAGGTCAAAAACTATTTTATTCCGCAACTCGCCCTTACTCGACAGAGTAAGGCCTACTCGATAGAATACCCAGAGACTCATAAATACGTAGTATTACATCTAAACTGTTCCCGACGACAAGTCCTTGGCTCGTACCCTCGAGTCGCCTTGGCGTCGCCCTTCCCGACGGCAGGTCCTTGGCCCGAATCCTTTCGAGCCGCCTCGACGTCGCTTGGGTCTCCAAGTTGTAATCTTCGATTTACCTGGGGGCTCTACTTTGACTTTCGCCCTGTCCAAGCCTCAGTCAAAGTAGGGGCTCAGAGATACCCGATGTCTGCTTGAGACTCCAACAAACACCCGATGATTATCGGACTACAACATGTTTTTGAATCGCGGCGTTTGATCGACAGTTTGTGTACAACTTTACGTCGGAAAACTTAAAACGATTTCAAAAATAAAACATTTCAAAAATACCTGGAGTGTTTAATGCACGACGACGGGGTCGCAATGACACTAACTAGAGTCAAAACCGACACCGGACCAAAAACCGACTCAAAAATTCAAATCCCGACTCCAACAACAAGTCAAACCGAGTCAACCACCAAAAACAAAACTTTCCAAACCTTCTACCTTAAGTTTTCCCGGATTCATGTTGGTCAAGTACCAAACATGTGACTACAAAACCTAGGATAGAACAAATCATGATTGCGTTTGTTGTGAAAGTGACAACACAACTCGAAGAACCGCGACGTGGCTCGCGCCTCTTTGAGCAGCCCAAGTGGCCACGTCACTCAAAACTCACACAACCACTCATTCTCTTATAAATACCCCTCAAATGCCACCCATTTGAGACCTACGCGAGTGTTCGCCCCCTCTTTTCTCCCTTAAAATTCTCGACTCGACTTCTTAAGTCACAACCCGACGCGTATTTACGACCTACCGATCGTAAATACAAGCCTTACACATTGTTTGGTACCGTCATCGTGCATTAAATCACTTGACTGACCACTTCGACCACTACACCATCACTAAGCTTAAAACACTCTTTTTACTTACCAAAACGGTTTTAAACCGAGTTTTTTCCGATCAAACGAGTTATTACACTTACGTCGGTCACTCGCCATAACCAAACATGTAAGTATGAGGGTGTAAAAATCCTCTTTTATTATGTTTTCATTCGTTTCATGACTATAACATGCTAAAACATGCATAACATGAACCAAAATATGGTATAAACGAGCCAAAACTGATTTTTGGTCTGAGGCAGAAGCCCCTTAGGTCGCCAACTAGCCCGCGCCTAAATGGGGTATTCAGACCAGAGATCAACCGTGTTTGTTCTCGTCATTTTCCTTAATCCATTTATATTTGCAATCGGTTTTCACCATTTCAAGTATTTTCGAACCATTTTTATTTTATTTCACATGTTTTAACCATAAAGCATTTTTCACCCTTGGTTCCTCATACCATGACGGTTAAATCCGTGTTTCGGTGATAATATTTGGTTAATGACATTTAAAAGGTATTTTAAAGCCTTTTATTTCATTTCTTTACATTTTCAAACAAACATATTAGTCACCAACACAAAGTCATCCTTGGTTCTACATACCATGCCGGATTTTAACCCGGGTACGATGATGAGTATCGACTAATAACATTCAAATGGACTTAAAAAAATTAGTCCATAATTGTTTTCAAAACTATTCATGTCAAGTTTGTCAAATCGAACCCGACACCGAATATTATCAAAATAATGATGATTATTCGAGTCAAGTTCTTAAAATCAACAGATGCGGTCTAAACGACCCCTTCAAGTCAAACCGGGTTCAAATACCCATTTCCAACACGTTTTATAACGTTTTCTAAAAGGTCAGAACACGGCACATAAACCGTGGGCTAACCCGCGCCTAAACAGGCTCTCCATTTCTCACTTTCAAAACCAGAGGGAGGCCCCTTGTATCGCCGGGCGCTCGCGCCTCATATAGCCGTCAGTGCAGGGCTGTTCCCTTCCAGCATTAGTCTAGGACGATCCCGACTCCGGTTAGCCCGGATATAGGACGGATCAGATGACTATTTGATTATCCAAAACCATATTTGCAAAATGCCTTACTAAGACAAATGGATCATGTTATGCACCCTAAACCTAATACGGTGAATGGATGTTTAATTTCCGTCTTGCATGCAAATCAATCATTAATCCAACTCGACATCTTATACTTGATACTTGGATTAAATCAACCGACTTAGAAAGCTCTCACATGTTAGGTTTAAATTATTGGATGCGCATTCATGCATTTAAACCGTTTTATCAACTTTTGCATTCAACCAACCAAGATCGATCAGTAGAGGCCGCTAACGCGGGCGGGATTGAGTGTCCGATTAAAGGGCTTCCCAATACGTACCTTCACCTCTTACTCAGAAACTTTGGATAGTGGAAGACCTTATCCAGGGCGTACGAGAGTCATTCTAGAGATAGGATGCTAAAGAGGGACGATTTCCTTATCTTTAGTACCTATGTCAAACGCTGCTTTGTGCTTCGATTTGACCGAGGTATAAAGTGGAATTCGAACAGGTTCCAGGCATCCCACAAATGCTTGGTGGCGACTCCGAACATCTCTAATCGTTTCGAGACCCTAACCGAGGTGAAACCGACCGATCTAAAATGATCCGGTTGAAAGCATTTTTACGCCGCCGAGCGTGGCTTTCAAAAGACCGCTGCAGGTCCACAGATCGAAGTGGGCTCGCAGATGGCCCGTGACCACGGACTGGTAGGTGGCCCAAATCCACAGACCGAGACGTGGCCCATGTCCACACTCTTCGTCGAGGTCTCCATATAAAAAGGTGTTGTTAACATCCAATTGTTCAATGAACCAACCCTTGATAACCGCCACTGCAAGCATACATCTTACACTAGTCATCTTCGCCATCGGTGCATAAGTTTCATGAAAATCGATGCCCTCAACTTTAGTGAATCCCTGCACTACGAGTCTTGCCTTGTACCGTTCCACTGTGCCATCTGCTCGGTACTTGATTTTATATACCCATTTACATCCAATGGGTTTCTTTCCTCTAGGTAGTGGAACCAATTTCCAAGTTCCATTTTTCTCCAAAGCATCAATTTCCTTGCTCATTGCTTCTCGCCACCTTCCGTCCTTTGCAGCTTGATGGTAATATGTGGGCTCAATATTTCCATCAATTGTTGCTAAAAAAGCTTTATGAGAGTGTAAGAAATAATTTGTTATAACATAATTTTTCAAGGGATAACGCTTACCTGACCGGGAGGACTTAGCTTGGACGTGGTGAGCATTTGAGTTCTGGGTAACTACTCTTGTCGATTTGCAATAGTAGTCTTTCTTCCATATTGGTTCGAATCTTTGTCTCGCTCCACGACCCATGTTTTCCTCGCTCGTGTTTGTACCCATCATCTCCTCTGTTGGTTCATTATGCACTTCATTTGGTTCATTATGCATGGCTTCCCTTGTACACGTGCTTGGCTTCCCTTGTACACGTGCGTGGGTACTTCCTCACAATTAATGAAATTTTGTGTGGCATTGTTGGGTTCTTGTCATAACAGCAACTCATCATCCTAAATAGAATAAGGAAAAACATGCTCATAAAAATTGACATCTCGCGATACAAAAACTCGTTTTTCCTTTAAATCATACATTTTCCAGCCTTTTTTACTATGCAGATACCCAATGAAAATGCACCGTCTTCCCCGTTTCCCAAATTTGTCCCGTGGCTTCTCTTTATTGTGGGCGTAACACAAACATCCTAGCACTTTTATATTATCATATTTGGGTTTCTTACGGTATAATATTTCATAGGGTGTTTTTCCGTCTAGCAAAGGTGTTGGTGTTCGATTTATCAAATAAGCTGCCGTTAGAATGCACTCTCCCCAAAAATCCAAGGGTAAACCCCCTTCAAAACGCAATGCCCTTGCCTTCTCAAGGATGTGTCGGTGTTTTATTTTAACTCTACCATTTTGTTGGGGTGTATCTACATTACTAGTTCGAAATAGGATTCCATTTTCTTCATAATAGCGTTGCATGGGCCCAGATAACAATTCCGTACCATTATCACTTTGAATAATTTTAACGTGTTTTTCAAACTGATTTTTCACCATTAAACAAAATATTTTTATCAAGTCCCCTGCCTCACTCTTATCTTTCATTAGGTACACCCATACACCCCGGCTATGGTCATCGACTATAGTAAGAAAATAGTGTGCACGTGTCAAACTAGCAACTCGATATTTTCCCCATATATCACAATGAATGAGACTGAATAAAACATCACACGTTTTATGATTAAGCTTAAATGGAGTACGAGTTTGTTTTGCTCTATTACACGAATCGTAAACATCATCCCAATTCCAATTCAAATTGCAACCAATTAAATCAGTAAAACAAGAAAAAAAAACTCTTTGATGGGTGTCCAAGTCTTTTATGCCATAGTCGACTTTCCTTTGATACGGCAACATGATCCACCACCTCGGCTTTCTTCGACTTGTAGTAATATACCCCTTGTCGATGCTCACCCCGTCCAATCTCCGTCCTCGTAATCTGGTCCTGTATTTCACAATAATCAGGAAAAAATGTTAGCATACAATTGTTCTCATGTATTAATTGTCTGACGGAAATTAAATCACAGGTAAGCGACGACACAAATAGGACATCTTTCAAAATAAAATTCGTATTCAATCTGACTTCGCCATGTACATTCACTTCTACTTCCCGTCCATCAGGCAGGCTAACTGTCGAAGGTTCTTCAGCCCAAGTTTTCAGCAAATATTCTTGCTTTCCCATCAAATGGTGCGATGCTCCGCTATCTATCAACCATTCGACATCTATAGTTAGTTTCATACCTTGTAATTTTTCGTTCCCATTCGGACTTGCATTCAATAAGGTTCGAAGTCTTTCAATTTCATCATCAGTGAACGGAATATTCTGCCTTGTCGACTCTCCTGCCTTTGTTCCCGAAGTGCTTGCCATGGCATTGGCTTGATAATCGTTTTGTCCTCGTCCACTTCCTCTGCCACGAATGTTATTCCCACGGTTGGTGCTGCTGCCTCGACGACCTCTCCCCCTTTCTCGTGCCTTCACTTCCTCTTATCCATGCTTATCATAACAATTTTCTTCCGTATGATAATATTTTCCACAGTGAGTGCACGGAGGTGGTCTACCTCCTCCATCAACCTCTGTTTTTGTAATCGCACCTCTCCCTTTTTATCCTCCGTAGGTCCTAGCAGTCATGGCGGCATCACGACATTCTTCCTTTACTGCGGTTAGAGACACATGTCTTTCTTCTCTTAGAATTAAGGCATAGGCTCGATTCAATGAAGCGATAGTGTAACACCCCCTCATACCAAGGTACCTTACCAAGGACTACCCTAGCATGAAAGGCTGTTACCATCTCGGTTACCCAAGGTAAGTATATATCAAAAGTAACAATCCACAAACACATCTATTAAAGTATAAAGAGTTAGCGATTACATTATCTCAGACCAACTCAAAATAAAAGTACAAGGTCTCAAAACAAATGAAATCTAAGACATCTAAACTCATAACAGCGGAAGCTAGACTTGACCTGATAACTCCCCATGACTGTCCCATAGCTAACATCTGCATTACCTGTCACAATCTGCTCACCATCCCCGAATGGATCACCGCAGGTTTTACAAACAACAACACGGGGTCAGTACCGTTCACTCAAGATAAGACAAAAAAAATATTGTAACCGACTGATCACTCTACATCCTCGGTCTCCCGATCTCACACAGTAACCGATTACACACCGAAGTGTGTAGCCCTGCCATATTACCCATCGCAACATGTAATCCTCGCCGCCAGTGGATGACCGCATTTCCCCCAATTCATGAATAAAGACAAACCCTAGAATTAATCATCAATAACATAGGGATAAAGACTTACCGGCGAAAGAATGAAAGATTGAATGCGATAGCTACGATGTCTACACACACAGAGGAGAGATTTGGGAGTGATTAGAGTGTCGTAGGTTTGATTAGGTTTGCCAATGACGTTTTAGAAACTGATTATCGAATATATAATCCCTAATTACTCCCGAATCAAACCGCTGAAATATTACTCGCCAGACCGGATACTCGGCCGAGTATAGAGTATACTCGGCCGAGTATCCTCTACTCGGTCGAGTATTCATCATACTCGGCCGAGTATTCCTCGACAGTAGCCAAACAGACTACACAACCTACACTACTCGGCCGAGTAGGCTCTACTCGGTCGAGTACAAGCCTAAGAAATCCGTAGCATTACAGTCTTCCCTCCTTAAAAAGAACTTAGTCCCCGAAGTTCCAACCCAACCTTTAAAACATGGACCCCTAACACTAACTCCACCAACCACTCTTCCTTTCATAACATGGCTCACGATATCGTCTCAACTATAGCATAGCCTCCCAAGACTAACTCCCTAATACTATTGGGTACCTACAACCTAAATGTTGCCAACTCTATCTTAGTTCATAACGCTCACTAACCTCCTCAATTACCGAGACAGTCCACCGGTCAAGATCAACCATCAAAACGGAATGTTACATTCTACCACCCTTAAAACGAACTTCGTCCACGAAGTTTACTCACACACATAAACATCATCACACAATCCGTTAACACTATGGAAGTCTACTCACACTCCTAAACATCATACTACTACGAGCACTGCCATTACCTATATTAAAATCAACCATAACACGAATCCATCCTTTACTCTACACCAACACTCAAACTTCCAAATGTGCTATAACATGTACAACCATCAAACTCTCTTTTCCCTTTCTACTCCTCTTAAGATAAATGTTACGTCCTCGTAACTCACTAATACTAGATCCTTTGCTATACCCCCCCATAATCCTCATTACTACCCGCATGACAACGATAACCCATTATAACCTCAACACCTACAACCATTCCTATGACCATGACTCTCTTTCTTTAACAGTTCTCGTGCCTCAATTATTCGGTACTCCCATAACATATATCATAAAATCCTCAGTATAACCACTACCCCATCTCTTCTACATTACCATAACACGACATACTTCTATATACATATACACTCACCTCCACAATCTCATCTCACAATCCTTAAGTGTTACACATACTTACATTAGCTTCTCAAGTTCACTTCTTTTATTACCACAAAACTCACCCTTGACTTGACATGATACTAAGTCCCAAAACTCTGTACTCACTGTCCCAATAAAAGGTGCTAAACCATATGTAGTTCTAGTTCAATACCACACATGCTCCACAATCTCTTGCTACAACTATGTCCACCACTGCCTCATCTAAAACAAGATCAAAAGTACTCCAACAACCTCTCACAACTGAGTCCCATTAACAGAATATTACTATATCATGACAACAACAAAACCATACCCCACTCTCTTTCATATCCCACTCTACCTCCAATCCGAAGCTGAAACTGATAAGAAACATTAACAAATAAAACAACACTCGATATGCCAACACCGACACTAACAGCAAACAACAGTAAACAAACAACAATATGTGACAACATGAAAATACCCGTATCACCACACGGATTACCGTGCACAGTGCACAAAACCACATCGATAGCCATCACAACTTTTACAATCTCATAACAATGACTCAACACAACTTCCTTGACCACAAGACTTTATTAAAACTGCTCTACCAGATCACGACGCAACATATGAGACGGGATCACAAATACCAACCTTATAAATATTATCCATAACATGACTCTTGAGGCCGGAATCTCTCACCATTACTTACAGATACCATACATACACATATGAGTATAACATATGACGCGGAGCACACATATAACGGATCGTAACTATCACGCCACACTATTACTCGTGAGACCAGGACCTCACACAAAGTTTTACACACCTCATGGACCCATAAGCGAATCCTGATCACGTAAGTTACCACTTGACAATGAATATCTCTTATCCGGACTTAACTCAGGTGCCCTTCATAACATATCTTCTCTTACACACAATTATCACCACCCGGCAAACGTAGCCATATCATCTGTACCCAATTACCAGCGAATACCTCATATATCCATACCTTAAACTCCCTCACAACCAAACATACTAATCACCTCCACAAAATCAACCTCATTAGAACAACTAACTTCCCTAAAATAACATCATCCTCAACCACTAGTGACAATACTATGACACCAATATCCTTCATGTGACTACTCTCTTACTATCACTTCTTAATATAACAATCCGTTTCCTCCCTTTGGTTATCATCCCAATTGACGAACATCCAGTCCATCAACAAAATCTACCTCAACATTATTCCCAATTCTATCCTTTATCATAACGTTACCTAACTCTCCACCAAAATCTCAGATCGTGCAAACACTCTACATGCTTCTTATTCCCTTAATACCTCGAAACTCACAGCTAATATATCGTCCTGTTCTCCTATATAACCATTAACTCACACCCTCTAGTGAAGCTATCGTACATATCCATAATTTCCTACCTTCATGCTCCTTAACTTCGGTCAACGTTCTCTCAACCTACTTCCATCCCTCTTTCCCCCTTTTTACTCAATAATACCAATTAATAATTCATCTCCTTTATCTTTCTACCTAACTCTTTAGTAATCTGATTACCTTCTTGTTACCCCTCAACTCAAATTCCAGTAATTCATATCGATATCTTCTCTTTTTTCTTATCACTTATCTCCTCCCATCATACTATTCACTCGCACTTGTTACCATCAAGTCTACACCCTAACGGTTATTCTTCAATAAGCTGTATCTCCCTGTCGTATCTCTAGGAAACCAAAAATTCATCTCATACCGTTAATTGCCCAAAGAATTATACACTAGGCTCACCTCTTGATATTCCCAAATTCCCAAATCAACCACTTCTACTCATCGCGGCATAACTTGACCTCGCTATACACTATTCGTTTCCATCTCTCTATAGCGACCTTTTATCACATATATCCTTAAGCAACTCAATCCAAACCGTCTCCCTCTATAAATCCTTACACATCCCAATATGCCACTATTCATATCCCTCATCTCAATCTTTCATTCTCACGTTTCTTTACACTTACATCACCCTTGCCCTTATACACTTACTTTTATATTACTCAACCCACGACTATATCACTCATCATATCTCACAAAACATGCTCCTTGTCTCGATTAGCTCATCAATATAATCTTTTCTTGTTCCACTATCCCTCACAACCACATATAACTCATGTCCTTCCTTACCCAACACATGTCCTTCACAAGCCGGAATTCTCCTTGTCATAGCCTTTGGTAACTTACGTATCCAGACCGTCACATTTATAAAAGAACGCTTTAAGACTCAAAACATACATGTATACATACCCTACGACTCAAAACAACCGTAAGAACATAACTACCGACTCAAAATGACCGCCCATTGAAGTACTCGATCGAGTACATAGCATACTAGGTCGAATACAGGGTACTCGGTCGAGTAACTATATTACTCGGCCGAGTTTTTTACTCCAGAAGCGAACGTAATTATAACAGAGGATTACTCGGTCGAGTATTGGGAATACTCGGCCGAGTAGCCCTTACTCGGTCGAGTATTACTTTACTCGGTCGAGTACCAACACAATTCTCAGCATCGTCCAGTTTTCGTAAAACAGTCATATCTCACTCGTTACTTGGTCGTTTTGGGCGTGTGACCTATTGTTAGAATCGTAAGAAGACAAGCTATTACCTCCAATTGGAGTTACAGCAATATCATTTATAGAACTCGACTTATGACAGTTTTAAGACAACTCTTTCATAATCGATCATCATACAAATCAAATTTCCTAAACCAAAACAATTTGAACATGCATAAGGCAACAACAACAACTCAATACTTCAAGAAACCAGTACACAAGTGAACTCTTATCATACCAACATGAAAATTAGACACGACGTTCATGTATATAGACACCTGCCCGTACCCATATGCTACTACTAATAATCAAGCATTAACATCATCATGTTCATATGCACATATACCACTACCATACTTCATGCTCAAGATTGTATTAAACAGGTAACATGATCACATTCTTCATGCTCAATATCAACCAAATATAAATTCACAATTCACCTTTCATATTTTACCATGTTCCAACACTTAACATGCCAACATATTCATGCTTAAAGTTTAACATCAACAATCCTCGATGCATCTTTCAACAACTATCACATTCCACTTCTTTCATCATTTCATCCAACCATGCACAAGATTCAAACTATAGGTATCAAACTCACATGACTCAAACATACAACAATTTCCCCCCACGTGACCGGCTTGAGATCGTAAGGGCCTTAATGCGACTTCGGGACGTCTCCCAAGTCTTTGCGGTAGCTCCAAACAACTCTCTCTGGGTTCATTTTATTTAGACTCCCTAAGTTCATTGGGTTCATTTGTTTTAGGTGCCGGAATCGTCGGCTCTGATACCACTTTGTAACACCCCCTCATACCAAGGTACCCTACCAAGGACTACCCTAGCATGAAAGGCTGTTACCATCTCGGTTACCCGAGGTAAGTATATATCAAAAGTAACAATCCACAAACACATCTATTAAAGTATAAAGAGTTAGCGATTACATTATCTCAGACCAACTCAAAATAAAAGTACAAGGTCTCAAAACAAATGAAATCTAAGACATCTAAACTCATAACAGCAGAAGCTAGACTTGACGTGATGACTCCCCATGACTATCCCATAGCTAACATCTGCATTACCTGTCAAAATCTGCTCACCATCCCTGAATGGATCACCGCAGGTTTTACAAACAACAACACGGGGTCAGTACCGTTCAATCAAGATAAGACAAAAAAATTTTGTAACCGGCTGATCATCCTCCATCCCCGGTCTTCCGATCTCACACAATAACCGACTACACACCGAAGTGTGTAGCCCTGCCAGATTACCCATCGCAACAGGTAATCCTCGCCGCCAGTGGGTGACCGTAGCCCATCCCCACCTAGTCCAGCTCATCAACGAGCGACTAACAATCCCTGTCCCTAAATGTGCACATCCCCTCCCGTGACAGGTTCCACGGAGGGCGAACTAGGGTGTGAAGCCACTCCCGCAAGTGACTCCACCACAATCACACACTGCATCACAGCTGTCACAACACCACAACCATCACAACATAACCACACCAACACCGTCACCACAACACCCATCCTCCGATGATCAGCAGATAACAACAATTATACATAGTACAATCACAACATCTCAAATTAATTAAACAGAACTGAGTAGGGAAACCCTACCTTTTCGCAATCGGCTTACGCTGCAATCAACCATACAAATGCATAACAATTACCACATCGTCACCTACAACAACAATCATATAATTCCAATCACTAACTGCAAAACCCCATTTTCCCCAATTCATGAATAAAGACAAACCCTAGAATTAATCATCAACAACATAGGGATAAAGACTTACCGGCGAAAGAATGAAAGATTGAATGCGATAGCTACGATGTCTACACACACAGATGAGAGATTTGGGAGTGATTAGAGTGTCATAGGTTTGATTAGGTTTGCAAATGATGTTTTAGAAACTCATTATCGAATATATAATCCCTAATTACTCCCGAATCAAACCGCTAAATATTACTCGCCAGACCGGATACTCGACCGAGTATAGAGTATACTCGGCCGAGTATCCTCTACTCGGTCGAGTATTCATCATACTCGGCCGAGTATTCCTCGGCAGTAGCCAAACAGACTACACAACCTACATTACTCGGCCGAGTAGGCTCTACTCGGTCGAGTACAAGCCTAAGAAATCTGTAGTATTACAGATAGGATCTTCCATTAATAGGTTAGTTCGAATATTGTCATACAATTTCGAATCTAAACCCATCAAGAATTGGTGTACCTTATCCTCCTCTCTTTCCGTTGCTATTGATGCCGCTGCTCCACAAGTATAATTTGTGATTTTACTGTAATTGGCTAATTCGTCCCATATTGTTTTTAGCCTCGTGTAATATTCCACCACGGAATCCCTTCCTTACTTACATTCATTTAGTTCGTTTTTTTAATTGGTGAACCCTAGGGGCATTTCCTGCCGAGTACCTACCACGTAACTCCTCCCAAACGTCTGCAATGGGTTTCGAAAAAGTTATACTCGGATGTAACTTCGGATCGATCACATTCCGAACCCACGCCCTAAACATGGCGTTGCATTGTCGCCATGCCACAAACTCGAGATTATCCTCTTCTCCATCACCCTCTAGTTTCTTCACCTTCCCCTCTATAAAAGCTAATTTGTTCTTAGCATCCAATCCTTTTTGACAGCATCGGCCCACAAGTCGTAATTGCTGCCATCAAAGATAATTTGTGTAACATTTAAATTTAGATTATCAGAAGGATGAAGATAAAGTGGTGATGTTATGGGAATTGTCTTTGGACCACTCCCGTTTCCTTTCTTTTTGTCATCACCTGTCATGGTGAATTCGTCGGATATTTGGATTTTTGTTTTGAAAGAATTTGATGTGTCTGGATCGCTTTAATGCTCACGATACCATGAGAAAATATGAAGCAGAGGAATAAGATGAAAGCTCAATTCTCATTATTCAAGACGTCGTTACAT
This sequence comes from Silene latifolia, assembly GCF_048544455.1. Taxonomy (NCBI): domain Eukaryota; kingdom Viridiplantae; phylum Streptophyta; class Magnoliopsida; order Caryophyllales; family Caryophyllaceae; genus Silene; species Silene latifolia. Next base: position 45,816,386 of record NC_133531.1, read on the forward strand.
GTATACATATATACACCTGCACACAAGATATGATCTTATCGATATCCTACAAAATAGGTAACCATATTATCAATTTTACCTAAAAACCAATATTTACATATCACAATATCAAAATAATATCATGTATATCCCATAGCATATTCCATGATATTCTTATAATATCATTGTTGTCACAGGAGGCGGTGGTTCCGATAAAGGTGGTATGCCATTTTATTTGTTGGGCAATGGAATTTCGATAATGGTGGTGCTCCATTTTCTATGTTGGGTAACTGAAAGTCATAGGTTGAGTCGACTCGGGTTTTGAATTGGTTGAAATTAAAATGGGGCTTAATTCAGATGAACATTAGATGATTAGGGAAAGAAGAAGAGAAGAATGGTATTCTAAGGGTGAACACTGATTTGGGAAGAAGATGGAGTCTGATTTTGGGAAGAAGAGGGGTTGCTATTTTTTTCTTTCTAAATTGCTTCCCACATCATATTTTACCTGAGACAACAGGTAACAAAATACCCAAGTCTAGTATGATAAGGGGAGATCAATAGTCCGGTTTATTCTGAAGTAAAAGAAGTTCAGATTATTTTAAGAAGATCACATATAGTTTAGATTATTGCTGTTAATTAATCCTAATGTATAATACGAAATAAAAAAGATAACATATTGATAACATAATGATATTTTAATATAAAAAATCACAAGATTAAGCACAAGACAAAATCAAAATGATAACACACTGATATTTTAAAAAGAGTAAGCATCTCCTTAAAATATTTTACAAAAATATTTTATAGTTTCATATTTTAAAATAGAAATAAAAACGAAAAACAAGGATTATATACTACAAAATTATATACTGTATAACTTTATTGCGGTATATTCTCTAAAAAACGGTTTCACAATAACATATTATAGTAATCAATCTTCCTATCCCCTGATGAGCTCCTATTTCTACACTTGTTTGGCATCATTTGGAGCTCATTTGGTAACATTTGGTAACGGTTTTTGACAATTTTAACGTCATTTGACCAATTCCGAGTGCTTTATCATTTAGCATGGTTTTCTAATGAAGAATGAGGTGCCAAGAGACCAAGAGAAGCATCAAAGGAAGGGTGAAGAACAAGCATTGAAGAAACATCATGAGAAAGCCTTCCAAGGATCAAGCAAGCAACGATTGAAAAACGCGTTCCAGGACCTTTCTCGCACAGTGCGAGTATCCAGACCCCAGAACTCGCACGGTGCGAGTTTTCTGGGTTTTTTCCGTTTTGTGTTACGGGCTTTTCCTATGTTAAGCCCATGATTATTAGGTTATGTCAGACTATATATAGGATGTTTTCCTTTAGGTTAAGACATCTTATGCTCATTTTAATTAATCAAGTTGTAATTTTGGGAATTATTCATCTTTTTGATTGGGTTAGATCTACTATGGAGAACTAATCTCCTATTCTTAATCCGGCTCAAAGGTGTAATCTTTGGTTGTAAGACTACTTAATTTCTCCTTAATTTTCATTATCATTGTTAATCCTTTGTGTTTATTGTTTGAATTTTGGAATCCTTGTTGATATTGAGTAATTAAGTGTGATTTCCTTGTTGCTTAATTAATCAAGTTCTTTAATTTATTGTTGTTGAGATTATTAAGTGTGATTTCCTTGTAATCTCATCTTTGCAACACCTTGTTATTATGCTAATGAATGTGATTTCTTCTTGGCTTAATTAGCAAGTAAAGGATTAACTTGTAATTAGGCATTAATCGTGATTTCATTGTGTCTAATTACCCCTATTGAACCTCTAGTGCTCATATCTTCTTGTTAATTTGACCAATGTATGTGATTTCTACTTGGTAGAATTGATAAGTTGGGTTATTTGATTAAGTGTGATTTCCTTGTCATTTGGCCATTATTAAGGAGATTTAGAAGATTTATCTTCAAAATAGGGTGATAATATATAATTAAAGGATTGATTTTGCGGTTTTATTAACTAAAGTGTCTCACTTTATTGAGCCGGATTAAGTCTCTCTTAAATTTGATAAATTTCCATCTCAAAACTTGCTTGTTTGATTACTTGTTACTCACTCTTGTTTGAATTTTGCTTTGCCTTTGTTACTTTTGAAAACCAAACCAACCCCCCTCCCATTTACATACTTGTTTGTTGTTTAATTTGTCACAATTGTTCTACTTACTTTATTGAATACACCATTGCAAAACCCTCTTTCTCTTGGGTTCGATCCCATTGCTTACTTAATTAGTACGTATTGTGGTATATAAATTGTTAATTTGGCCGTCTTAAATAGCGACGTTTTAGGCGTGCCAAATATTGGCGTCGTTGCCGGGGAAGGTAACGGTTTTGCTAGTATTTTTGTTGGTGTTTTTAGAATAGTTGTGTTAGTTAACTTTTTGTGTCTTGTTGTGTGATTTCTCTTGTAGCATGTCAATGAATACGAGGAGCAACCGTGGGAGAAACAACTGTCAACCCCAACCCGAACCGGCGGCACCACCCGCCATTACCCATCCAGGATACCCGGGGTTAGAATTTGAGAGTGAACCCCACAAGAATACCTTCTTGGCCGTCACCGAAAGGCGTAGGAACGCCACTAGGTGTGTTGGATAGGGATGTCAGCGGGGCGGGTACAAGTGGGTACCGCCCCGCATCCGCCCCAGTTGGGGCGGGGATGAGTAGAGCTTTGGCGGGTGGTGGGGCGGATGCGGGTACGAAAATTGTACCCGCCATGGGTAATGGGGCGGGGATGGATTTTGCATCTTACCCGCCTCATACCCGCCTACCCGCCAATCACTAAAAAAATTAATACGATTATGACAATTTTTTAAATCATATTTAGTTATAATTAACATATAATGTTAATCATAGCTATTTTATAAAGTTTTTTACTAACTTCTTTGGTGAAAACTAAAAATTATAAAGACAAAATAAAAAAAAATGGAAATTAATAGTGATTAAATCAACTTTTGCGAAAATATTTATCGAATAAAATCATGGTGTAGCGGGTTAATGGATAAGCGAGGCGGGTACGGTTTTATAATTCCACCCGTTGGGGCGGGGATGGTTTTGGAACTTGTACCCGCCACGGGTGGTGGGGCGGGGATGGGTACGAGTTTTTCTTGGTGGGTACGGGTATGGGGGAGCCTATATCCACCACCGCCCCGCCCCAATGACATCCCTAGTGTTGGAATATGTGTCCTCCGACAATAATGCGATCACAACTGTTGATCATGATGATCACATGTTTAAGTCTCATCATAAAGAATACAATTGGGAAGTTATATTTACTGTCAACTGGTCCACACATATCGGTAATGATTGGCTGACTAGAGTTTGACATTACTGTCGTGCGACGGTGGTGATCAGTTGATCCCCTAGGTCATACCTATAGGGCAACACTCTTAATTGATCAATTAATTGATCGTATAACGTTAAGAGTAAATTAATTTAATTAAAATTGACGGACGATTTTGAAAGTAATTTTCACGTATCTCATTGAAATTTGATTAAATGAGATACGGTCTGAGTAATCGAATCGTATCATTGCTCGGATGAAATTATTGTTTAAGGAAACAATTGAATTCGAATGAATAATTATAAATACAAGTTGTTGTGATTTATAAATTGGTAAAATATTTTGGTACAAGTAATTATGAATTACTAAGTCGATTTTTGTATATGACGTATTTTTATTAATACATTGATTTTTAATATGTTGAAAATACATAACAAATTTATGTTACATATGACATGTGACATAAGACAAGTTTGACAAAAATAAAATGGGTTCCATTTTATGAAGGTGCCGAAATTAGAAAGGGGATTAGGTTATATATTGTGTTTACAATATGAGTGGTAAACATAATGATTACTTACCTTACTAGCCATGCAACCCTAGTTTACATTGTGAAGATAAACAAAGGCATGCATTGGCTCCCTTTGCCCCTCCTACCACCCGGTTTTTAGAGGTAAAAACCACTTGGTTTTTCCTCTCAATTTTACCTTATACACAATAATGTTATTGTCTTTTTCATTCATTCATTCATCTCATCAAATATTTTTAGAGAGTAAAAATATTCCACTTCCTCTTCTCCTCTCCTAACCGGTTTTTGGGAGTTAAACCAAATTTATTTTGGGTCAATTTTCTACAAAATTAATATTATCTAGTACTCATAATATTAATTTTAATTAAGAGTGTGCTTTGGGTATTTAGCTTTGGGAGAGATCCTACACTTGGATCTTAGTTCTTCCATTAAAGGAAAGCACAAGAACAAGAGAGAAAGGTGATCTCTCTTGTGCCCATATTAACCGAATATCCAATGTAAGAACAATGTTCTTCTTCATTTTGTTTAAGTGTTTGCATGCATAAGATCATTCATTAATTTTATGACAAATTAAATTAAAACATATATGAGTATGTTAAGTATATAGATATACTTTTCCTTCAATCGGTATCATGAGCCATGGTTGTTTGCATGCAAATCGGTTAAAAGTTTTTCCGAGTTATAAGAATAACATATAAAACTTGAATAATTTGTGTTATTATGATATATCACGAAATTAATTTATGCATGTTCAAATTTCTGGTCCTAAAATGTTTTTAGGATATTTTGGTTATTTTATGGATTTTTATTGTTCAGATTACATAATAATGGCATTAAAATATGATTTTATGAGTATAAATGTCATTTTCGGACTAAAATTAGCTAAACTTCGAATTTTCCAGTGATTTTTGGATATATTGTCACATATATTATTTTGAGATAACCTGTAAATTTTCATAATTTTTGGACTTCTCATGCTCGAAAAATGGTTTTTTCATTATTAAAATCGGATTTAAGTGAAAAATAGGTTAATATGAGATAAATTTCGAATCTGGTCATAGAAATTTAGTATATTGTCACATGCAATTTTACAAGATGTGTGTAAAATAATAGGCTATATTGAAGTCTTTGTGCATGATTTATGATTTTTTGAAGAAAAATAGCATAAATAGTGACATTTTTAGTGAATAATTAATAAAACATAATCTATGACTAAGGAAAAACGTTACATGTTGCATTTTATTGTCTTTTTCAGATCTAAAGTTGAAAAGTTAATGAATATAATTTTTCTCATGTTTTTATGATTATTTTGTTAAAAAATCGATAAACCGCAACATTGTTTTTCCGGAAAAATTTCGAAATTTTTAACCTAAGTTTTTGAACATTATAAGTGTCATGGTATTTTTTCCAGAATGTTCATGAGTTTAAATTTCAAATTTTGAATTTATTTGAAATTTTGTGATTTATTTGAAGTTTATAGCTTATTTTTGTAATTTTTTGTCCATTAATGAACAATTTTAGAAATATGAGTTAATTATGGTCAAATAATTAGTGAAGACTAAATTTTGAGTCCTAAGAGGTTAGGGTAATTAACTTATGCATAAATATGACTTTATGTAATTTTTGTGATTATAAAATGTTGAAATCACGCAAATCCGTAAAAACCGAGTAATATACGATATTGGCTAATTAAAGGCGATTTAGCTTAAAATTGGGCATGTTCATACATATTATAATGCTGCATTTTCTTTATGAATGTCATAATTTAATTTATGTAATTTTTGAATTATGTAATTTTTACTTAGTATGACCTTAGTTTAAATTGGTATTTCCCGAAATGTATGGGAATATCGATTCGGTTGTAATTTATTGTGATCTCGTATCACTGTTTTGTAATTTAATAGATTTATTTTTATTTTAGTTACAAATGTATAATAGGAAATTATGTAATTTATTATGTAATTTTATTCATTTCGGAGTTCCCAAAGACGGATTTCTTCAAGATGGCGATACATAAAGACGGTGTTACCTCGAGATGCGTGCCACAACCGAAGTTCAAGGGACCAATGGAGTTGGTTTCCGAATATTTAATAGTTAAATAGTTTTTCTATTTTAGGAAGGCCATACTAGGATTTATTTTATGTTTGCATTTTATTTATATGTCACATGCATCGCTAAATCGCCATAACTAAAACATGCATCTTCTTTCATCGAGTTTATCGACCGTGTCAATTAGAATTATCGTAGTTTACCGCTTTAGTTCACTTAAAACGTGATAGATAATAAATTGACATGACCTCTCGCTAAAACAATTAATTGAGACATAGCCTTACCAAATAGTAGAAACCATGAAAACCTATTTCGCGAGGGAGTGCACTCGGCCCTACCGGGGTACAAACCTTGTTACGTAGGGGAAGTGAGTGATAAATGTCTATCCACCGAGTTCATATTGATAAGGGTTTCATCGGCCATACCGTGCCTAAATTGATGTGGATTTGGATCATGGACACATTTATTCGAAATTTGGATTGAACTCAACAAAAGTTTTTGATAAGGGTTTCATCGGCCATACCGTGCCCTTGTCGGATGTGTTTTGGGCTAAAGATAATTATTAGAGTAATTTTATCGACCAAGAGTTCTAAAATTAGAATCGATTAAAACGTTAATCCACCGAGTTATATTGATAAAGGTTTCATCGGCCATACCGTGCCTAAGTCGATATGAATTTGGGTCTTGGAATCATTTATCTAGTTGGGTAGAGGTCACTAGAAAAATGCATAAAACTTGTTTAAATTATACATTTTTACGAGTATTATTAAAACGACATTTGTTTTACTCCTTCTATTTTGTTTTGTAGACCACTTCTTTTTCTCATAACAAATGGCAACACCAACCCCTAACGCCACGCCTCTCGCTAATACATCTTGGCTCCGATCCTTCATGGATCGATGTAAACTTGAAAAGAATGGGTCAAATTTCTCCGATTGGGATGCCCAACTCAAATTAGCCGCCCAAGGTGACGACAAGCTTCGTTACCTTACCGAGGCCTCTCCTCCCGAACCTACTACTAGGTCGACCGCCACCACTAGAGAAGCATATGAGGCTTACCAAAAGGAGTCCGCCGCAATGAAAAATGTCTTGATATTTGCAATGGAGGCGGATCTCCAAAGGAGAGCCTTTAAAATGGGCAACGCTAATGAGATTTACTCCAAGCTTGTGACAATGTTTTCACAAACTCCGCGGATCGTCCAATATGAGGCGGCCGCGGCATTCTTTGATCTCGACTTCAAAGAGGGCCAAAAGGTTAGCCCTCACGTGCTCAAACTTATGGAGCTTGTCGAGACCTTGAAAATTCAAAAGGTTGAAATCCCCAAAGAACTCATTGTAGATAGGATTCTACACTCCTTGTCCAAAGTCAAAACGTATGTTCAATTCCGGGTGAATTTTAACATGCAAGATAAGGATGTGTCTCTTGAAGAATTGCCCAAGTTACTTGTGCAAGCCGAGAGGGACATGGGGTTAAATGTGAACCCACCAAAAGATGTGCTTAACATAAGCACTAAGAGTAAGGGGAAGATCAAGAAGAATGGGAGGAAGGGTAAGAAGCAAGCTCCCACATTCACCAAAGCTAAAGCTAATGATGCTAGCACTTCGAAAATCAAGAAGGGTCCTCTTGATAAATGCCATTATTGTAATGGTATGGGACATTGGAAAAGAAATTGTTCCAAATACCTTGGTGATATTAAGGCTGGAAAGATGACTCCAGTAGGTAATTGACTATCCCTTCTTTTATGTTTTTAATTCAACTATGGTATTATGATACAAAGTTGTGATAATGTATCTCCCTTTTTATTGTAAATAGGGCCTCCACCAAGCAAAGATAAAGGAAAGGAAAAGCAAGCTTAAGAAACCATCAAGGAGCTAGGAATAACTTTCATGGAGCTTCGCTTTTTATTGTCTTATTTTAAATTATGTTTTGGATTTTTAGAACCTTAAGTTTCCGTGTTTGACATGGAAAGGTATTTTGGATAATTGGTTGTATTTTGGATAATGGTGGCTTGGTTTGCAACCCAAGTCACCCGTTTTATCATTTTATCCTTTGTTCTAAAATCCGTATTTAAATGCTTGCTCTTAGAAACATATGATTATTCACTTAAAGTGATCTAATAGACAAATATAATGACGGAATTCATTATATGTCCACATGCTTAAGGCTTGTGTATGATCATTTATAAAGTGGCGATTGAGTCTATGAACTCTCTTAAAGAAATGTCAATCACCAAGTACACTTACGAAATCTATAACTATTAGTCAATCTATGAGATAGTTCTCCTTATACTTCAACATCATTACTTGTGTCTCATATGCTATCTTTGAATCTCTAGAGTATTTATTCTAAAGATAGAGTGGGAGAAAAATGAGAACACAACACACAAGGCAAGATAAAATTGTGTACTTGTGTAAATGAAGATCTACGCAAGAGAGAATGATTTGAATGAAGGTATATCTATTTATATAGTATACCAAATAGATGAGATCTATGGTCTCAAGTAAGTTCTATATGACTAAAGAGACCAAGTGAAGTAATCGTAAGAGAATGTTCTCAAGATAACTACACGAGGAGACCAAAAGAAAGTTTTGGAACAAAATGACTAAAGTAAAGTCTTAACAACAGTTTTGACTAAGTTTATGAAAATTTTGACCAATAGTTTCAACCTTGAGATTTACTTAAGAGCCTAAATGAATCAAAATAACATACTAGTTATTAACAAGTTGCAAGGATTGATATACCGATATCTTCAATAGCCAAGTTTTAACCACACAGATGTCATTACTTAACCTGATTATGAAAATGAATTGGTTAAACCTCCTTCTGAAAGGGATTTTTCGAAGGACGTGTTCTAGATATTATTTATATTTGAATAATGACATTTGCTACACATCATTATGACATGTGTGAGTTAGAGATTAAAATCTTTTTTTAATAAGGTTAAGATAAAGACCACTTCAAAATAAGTATTTTGAATGGATATGATGGGAACATATATGGTTTTATCTTAATAACTTGACAATGCAATTTATATTCCAATTCTTGAAATGTTTCAATTAAGAAGTAAATTTCGAAACATGTGGAATCAAGTGGGAGTTAGGAACTTATCATGTGAAGACATGGAATTTAGTGGGAGTTATCATCCTTTGAATGTTTACAACTCATCACTCATTGAAGAATGACGAGCTAATACCTTCTTTCATAAAGAAGCATTTGAGTTTTCAATTCTGGATGAAAATGGACCGTACCATGATGAATCCAACTACATCATGAGATGTTGGATTAGTATTGTTAGATACACATCGAATCAACGAGATACGTAGGTTATTCATTTAAATGAAAATGGAATTGCCATTAGCAGTCATGGTCGTTCCTTGAACCTAAATATAGTTGATGACATGATTAAAAGTTACTAATGTTTCCGCCATTAGAATAATCATGCACATGTCCAATTATGAATCATATGCATAAGAGCCTGATGATTCATTGGTAAGCCATAATAAAAACGTCATGAATTCTCGAGTAGAATCCGATGAGCGATTTCGGTGTTTGACGGAATGCTCTATTGTGTGTCAAGAGGTTGCACATATTATAGAAAATCCGAGCACATGCAAGGATTTATGAGAATCCTAAACCTCTTCAAGCTAGAAAGAGAAATAAGAAGTTTTGGAAAGATACATAGTTAGAGAATAAGTTGCTCAAAACTAATCTTTCCTAATATGCTAGGACTTGTGAGAAGTGCTAGGTCAATCATCTTGACAAATTGTTGCAAGACTCTGCAAAACATATACCTAGTGCATTGTGTGTGGATGGAGTACTTGATCAGTACAAGTCATATCATTCATCACAAATTCGTTCGTTATGTGATAATCGATAAGGAAGTTCTTTCAAGATAAAGAACCAAAACCAAGGTCGGGAACCTTGATGTGTACTTGGTAAGGTTCATACTATGAGAGAGAACATGAATGTAAAGGAAAATGCAAGTATAAGAAGTTTGAACACATGGACACATGGCATGTCAAACTTCTATTGCAATCAATAAGTGTTTACACTTACGATATGCATCACAAGGTTGTAATATGGTATTGACTACCCGAGTGTGATGTCGACATTTGTCGTTTGAGTTATTATTAACTCACCTTGTACATTGTTATATCCAAACTGGTTGTGGAGACAATTGAACCCCGTTAAAGTGAACATGGATTAACATTGTATTTGCCCATAGTCACTTGCATGAGGTGACGTCTCGAAGTGACTAGAGTGTGATGCGATTGATGGCAAGTTGAAGTGCCATAGAGTCATATGAGAATGACTAGTCGATCACATAGGCAGACTGTTAGGAACTTTTTGTCGGGCCTAATGACCGCTTATAGAGTTCTGGCAAATTTATATAGCCTGGTCGTGGCGAGAGCTGCTATAGTATTCAAATGAGTCGATTCTTTTGACTAAAGACTATTCGCCTAAGATGGCACAGTTTCAGATTAACTTTGATTTGTGTTACTACGACCTTCGTAAATGGGGTCAAATGGGCATATTTTGGGTTATGATGGCTGTGGCTAGTTGAAGGGAATGAGTGCGATAGGAATTGTCCACCCCTAGTCAGGATTATAACAATATCTCAGGGCCACTCGAGGAGTAATGAACTGAAAATGCGTGGCCACGCTCGGAATGTATCCATTGTGGATAAATCCGGTCAATCAGTTACTCTCCAGATCGAGGAAACCACTCTCGATATGATCACTTGCAAGTACGACCTGAAAGACACCTTGCATTGAGTGGGAGATAGTAATAGGATAAAAGAATTGGTGACGCACACTTGTCGAGGACAAGTGGGAGATTGTTGGAATATGTGTCCTCCGACAATAATGCGATCACAACTGTTGATCATGATGATCACATGTTTAAGTCTCATCATAAAGAATATAATTGGGAAGTTATATTTACTGTCAACTGGTCCACATATATCGGTAATGATTGGCTGACTAGAGTTTGACATTACTGTCGTGCGACGGTGGTAATCAGTTGATCCCCTAGGTCATACCTATAGGGCAACCCTCTTAATTGATCAATTAATTGATCGTATAACGTTAAGAGTCAATTAATTTAATTAAAATTGACGGACGATTTTGGAAGTAATTTTTACGTATCTCATTGAAATTTGATTAGATGAGATACGGTCTGAGTAATCGAATCGTATCATTGCTCGGATGAAATTATTGTTTAAGGAAACAATTGAATTCGAATGAATAATTATAAATACAAGTTGTTGTGATTTATAAATTGGTAAAATATTTTGGTACAAGTAATTATGAATTACTAAGTCGATTTTTGTATATGACGTATTTTTATTAATACGTTGATTTTTAATATGTTGAAAATACATAACAAATTTATGTTACATATGACATGTGACATAAGACAAGTTTGATAAAAATAAAATGGGTTCCATTTTATGAAGGTGCCGAAATTAGGAAGGGGATTAGGCTATATATTGTGTTTACAATATGAGTGGTAAACATAATGATTACTTACCTTACTAGCCATGCAACCCTAGTTTACATTGTGAAGATAAACAAAGGCATGCATTGGCTCCCTTTGCCCCTCCTACCACCCGGTTTTTAGAGGCAAAAACCACTTGGTTTTTCCTCTCAATTTTACCTTATACACAATAATGTTATTATCTTTTTCATTCATTCATTCATCTCATCAAATATTTTTAGAGAGTAAAAATATTCCACTTCCTCTTCTCCTCTCCTAACCGGTTTTTGGGAGTTAAACCAAATTTATTTTGGGTCAATTTTCTATAAAATTAATATTATCTAGTACTCATAATATTAATTTTAATTAAGAGTGTGCTTTGGGTATTTAGCTTTGGGAGAGATCATACACTTGGATCTTAGTTCTTCCATTAAAGGAAAGCACAAGAACAAGAGAGAAAGGTGATCTCTCTTGTGCCCATATTAACCGAATATCCAATGTAAGAACAATGTTTCCTCTTTATTTTGTTTAAGTGTTTGTATGCATAAGATCATTCATTAATTTTATGACAAATTAAATTAAAACATATATGAGTATGTTAAGTATATAGATCTACTTTTCCTTCAAGGTGTGTATCAGAGAATGCCTTAGAAGCTTTGGGATAAATGTGCAAGTGCATGATATCTTTAGCGTACTTGGAATGGAAGGATTGTATAACTTAGCGGAAATAAGCTACCGCAACCTTACCTTAGAATTCTTGAGCTCCTTCTTCTATAATCCAAAAGACCATACCGTGAGCTTCCGACTCAAGAATACCGCCTTTCACCTATCTTGTGATGTCTTTTCAGAATGGTTAGGTGTAGGAAAAAGGACCACCCTTACTCTTGACAAGGTGGGGAAGGAAATGAAAGCCACAAAATACATCGACCTTTATAAGGGTAACCGAAATACCGACGTTAGTGCCATGAAAATCAACGATGTGGAACACCCTGTTTTGAAAATTATTCTTCGCCTGATGACCAACCTCGTTTACGGGAGAAAGGGCCCTAGTAAACTCAATTCGTCTGAAGTACTACTTCTAAGCTCCTACCTCAATCCATACTATGAGAGGCGTTTTTACTTTACCCCCGTGTTTATGGTATGCTTAGCATTTGAAAGGATGACCAAGTCCGACAAGTGCTCCTTTGATTGTGGCGCCCTAGTGACTAGACTAGCCAAGAACCTCTTGGGTTATGAACCGGGGGCTATTGATAGACCCATGAGTACAGATATGCCATACTTCAACATTGCCTACATGAAGGGCATGTTCTGGGTTGTGGATAGAAAAGACAAAAAAGGGTACTCGTGGAGGGTGAACACGGACTTATACATAAAGCTTCCCGCAAACGGGAGATTGCCCGAAACCTCTCATTTACCTGAGCTAGATCCGCCTCGCCCTCCGGCCCGATCCTACCTCGTTCCCAAAAATCTAACTTACACCATTGATGGTGAAGCAGTACAAGGGGAACCAATCCTGCAATTCCTTTCCGACCCTATTAGGACTTCTCCGCATGCCCCATCGTCCTCCTATGTGCCCATGCCCTCGCCGCCCTTTGATTGCCCTAGACACTCCACTTACGCCCCATCCTCTTCTTTCATGCACGAACCTTCACCACACCACGACCCTCCATGACACTCCATGCACATGCCGTCTTTCACCGGAGGATATAACCAACCACCGTCGGCTTATAGTCACCAATATCCCATGGCGGACTTAATTGAGATAGTGAACAACTCCTTGGTCCTACGGGACATGCACGAGTTCACATATAACCAAGAGGTAAGGCCGGCCGAACTCCCTATCTTTTGGTCCGGGGATGGGAACACTTCCAGGGTATTCAAGGCTTATGGTATTCAACCCTCGGATTGGGGTCATAGGATTCCTCACGGTGACGGACACTTGCTTGGTACTTGGGCGGGACCGCACTATACCACCGGGAGTTTCTTTAATGATGTGCATCAAGGTGGAGGCTACCAAGAGAATGTGGGTGGTGATTACCAAGGTAATGTAGATAGTTTGTACCAAGAGGAGGTGGGAGGTGTCTCTCACGAGGGTGAGGGCAATATTTTCTATGGAAGCGGGAGTAGGGGAGGAGCATCTAGTTGGGCACCAGGACTTATGGAGTATCACGGCCGCTACATCACCGCAATAGTAGAAGACGCGACGATGGACACCTCGGGCAATGCAAGGAGTGAAGAGCTTAGCATGAGGAGGGAGGAGTCACCGGTAAACAATCAAGGAGTCTTGGTTCGGTGGGTGAAGAGGCTTGGCAAGAGGAGGAAGTCCTCTTCTTAAATTTGTTTACTCATATGGAAATTTGTGTCACCTTGTGTCGCTTAGGTCTCGAACAATTTGTTTTCTCGTATTGTAAACTCGGCCATAAGGCCAAAACCTAGTAGATGTTGCGTGGTGGAATGGTGCTATGATCACTATTGAGACCCCTTGCAAGAATACTCGACCATAGGTAAGCTTGAAGACCATAAATAGCCGAATTTTAGACTATCAGGTGACACTCGGCCGAGTGCTATTACCACTCGACCGAGTGCCCCATTTCACTCGATCAAGTGAGCCGGAAACAGACCCTAGAAACTTTCTGCAAAAATTTGCACTCGACCGAGTGCCATCCCCACTTGACCGAGTAAGTCTCGACTCGACCTAGTAGACTGTTTTGATCTTGTTTTTATGGTTTTGAACCGACATGGATTGTGTACTTCCGTTTTATAGCCCTACCGGCCCCTAGTAGTTGTGTAAGCGTAGAAATCATTAATAAATGAATTGAAATGAGTTGTTTATGTTAGCTTGTGTCATTTTGTGTGTTGTGGTACAAACATGTTAAGTTGATGGATGAGATCTAACGTGTTTAGTAAGATTAATAATGATGCGGTAATTGGTACGCATAAGTAAGAATTCTATGAGTCTTGTACATGATCGAGTCTTGTGGCGACTAGAGTGGGAAAATATGATACGAGGATAGATAAGAACACATGCGTGATCAAGTGGCTTATGCACAATATGATTTAGTCGGATATAAGGAATACGGAAGAAAGTGAATCATAGTAGACGGGGTACTCGACCGCGTTACGATTCTTATATATAGAGTCATGAGTTATACATGTATACCTAGAGTCACAAACTATGCACGATACGACTGGACCTTAGCCATGATAGTGGGAATGAATGTTAAGCTTGACTTGTACTCGGACCCATGAGCCTAGATCGAGTGGATAAGAGAATCCTTCTTGCGAGAGATCGAGTGGCAAACTTCGAGATGAAGTTCTATTTTAGGGGGAGTGAATATAACATTTAAGAATAAGAAAGGGCATGAGAATAAAAAAGAGCACGTACGGTAAAGAACTATGCGTGAGCACTAGCAAGAGAGACGAGTGAATGCTTGAGGAAGAGATTAGGAGTGAGGCATGACACGAATGAGAGGTAAGAAAGTGTTAAGGAAAAGTGAGGGTGAGGCGAACTTCGAAGACGAAGTTCATTTTTAAGGAGGGAAGATTATAATACCCGGCCTTTGTGGGACCGGTACTTAGACCTTGGTACGCGTGAGAGAACCTTTAGACCGATAAGATATCACTCGGGAGGGAAGGATAACCTTACACTAGACCAAGTGGTGTTGCAGCGGATCGAGTGAGTTCACTCAGTCGAGTGAAGTGTATACTCAACCGAGTGAGTCCACTCGACCGAGTGGACTCGGCACTCGGTCGAGTGATGCTGTTTCAGAATACGGGATTTAAACCCTCTTCTTCCATAACCCTAAAATCATTTCCACTTTCCTTCTTATCTCTCCAAACTCTCTCCCTTCTCTCTAAACCCTCACAAACACCTACTACTTGGGATTCAAGCTTGGATTAGAAGATTTGCCACCTTCCTCTTCATCTCTTCACCTAGTAAGTAAAGATCTACCCTTTTTTAGTATTTTAAACCCTAACTTTTGGGGAAATTCGTTATGGGTAATTAATTAGTAATTAGTATGTGTAAAAGGGGTAATTAAGGGGTAAAAACAAGGGGCCTTTGTAGTGTATATTAGTATAGGATGTATTATGATAGTTATCATGTGATTTGTATAGGATGAGACGGTTCCTTGAGGCGGTTTCTGTAATACTACGGATTTTATAGGCTGGTACTTGACCGAGTATGGCCTACTCGGTCGAGTAGTGTGGGTCGTGTAGCCTGTATGGCTACTGCCGAGGAACACTCGGCCGAGTATGATGAATACTCGACCGAGTAGAGGATACTCGGCCGAGTATACTCTATACTCGACCGAGTATCCGGTCTGGCGAGTAATATTTCAGCGGTTTGATTTGGGAGTAATTAGAGTTATATAATTTCGATAATTAGTTTCTAAACATCATTTTACAAAACCTAATCAAACGTATGACGCTCTAATCACTCCCAATCTCTCCTCTGTGTGTGTGTGGACAATCTTAACAATCGCATTCAATCCTTCATCCTTTCGTCGGTAAGTCTTTATCCCCATGTTTTTTGATGGTTAATTCTAGGGTTTGCCTTTAATCATGAATTGGGGGAAAGGGGGTTCTGCAATTAGTAATTGTGTTATGTGATTATTGTTTAGGCGAGGACTTTGTAGAGGAGTCGTTCTAGTGCTTGATTCTCGTCACTGCTGATTGTTGCTAAGGTAGGGTTTCCCTACTCAGTTTCTGTTGATTGAATTAAGATGTGATTGTATTGTGTTGACTATTATCTGCTGATCATCGGAGTGTTGGTGTTGTGATGGTGGTTGTGATGTGGTGGTGTTGTGATGATTGTGGTGGAGTCACTCGCGGGAGTGGATTCACGCCCTAGTTCGCCCTCCGTGGAACCCGTCACGGGAGGGGATGTGCACATTAAGGGACAGGGTTATCGCTCGTTGATGAGCGGGATTTAGGTGGGGATTGGCTGCGGTCCCCCACTGGCGGCGTGGATTACCTGTTGCGATGGGTAATCTGGCTGGGCTACACACTTCGGTGTGTAGTCGGTTACTGTGTGAGATCGGGAGACTGGGAATAGAGGATGATCAGCTGGTTACCTTGTGCTTTTGTCTTATTTTGATTGAGAAGTACTGATCCCGTTGTTGTTTTATGAAATCTGCGGTGATCCATTCGGGGATGGTGAGCAGGCTGTGACAGGTATTGTATTTGGTGAGCTTGGGGCGGTCATGGGAGAGTCATCACGCCAGATGTAGTGTCACCATCATGAGTCTTAGCATATGATTTTGTAGTTGTTAGCATTCAGATTCACTTTTATTGGTTTTTGGAACTTTGTAACCTTTTTATAATTACAGTATTATAATAAATGTGTTTGGGACAGTTCCTTTTGATATGTACTAACCTCGGGCAACCGAGATGGTAACAGCCTTTCATGTTAGGGTAGTCCTGGTAAGGTACCTTAGTATGAGGGGGTATTACAAAGTGGTATCTGAGCCGACGATTCTTGTACCTAAAACAAATGAACCCAATGAACTTAAGGAGTCTAAATCAAATGAACCCGGGGAGAGTTGTTTGGAGCTACCGCAAGGACTCAGGAGACGTCCCGGAGTCGCAATATGGCCCTCACTAACTCAAGCCGGTCACAAGGGAAATGTGTTGAGTGTGTTTGATATATGTGTGTGGTGTGTCAAACTTGAATGGTTGGAACATGTGGTAGGAGATGTAATGTGTGAAATTCGAGAAGGATGTTGAGAATTGGTAGCAAGGCGAAATGAAATTGTTATGTGACATCATTGGAAACGGTTTTTGCATGAAAATGATTGGCATGATACGTGTTTATTATGTGGCATTCAGATTTATAATCTAATGTGTTTGAGTTTGGGTAGGAAGCATGATAGAATGTATTCCTTACTCTTGTAGCTCGTGTTGGCATGACTCGGCCGAGCAGGGCGGGTACTTGACCGAGTAGGGGGTACTCGGCCGAGTAACCAGGCACTCGACCGAGTGTTGTTTGGCAGTGAGTAGCATTGGCTACTGGATGTGTTTACTCGACCAAGTACTTAGGCCTACTCGACCGAGTAGGGCATACTCGGCCGAGTGTGATCTATACTCGACCGAGTATGATTCTTGTGAATTTGATGTGGCTACTGGAGTGGATTACTCGATCGAGTATCAGTGATACTCGGCCGAGTAGTCCTTACTCGACCGAGTATTGCTGGATACTCGGCCTAGTGCTTCTTTGGCGGAGGGTCATTACATTTTGAGCCATAGGCTTTTGTGCTTACGTTTCTTTACTTCTTATTAGCTCAAAATGCCGCCAAAAAGAACTGCCGCGCAAATTCAAGCTTCTGAGATGACCATAGATGAGATTGCTCGTATGATCGAGCAATAAGAGGCTCTTCTTGAGGCTTTCAAGAATGTGGGAAAGGGGGCGGAGAAGCTTGTGGATGCTACCCAACTTAGCATCATCATCGCCCGCTTTAACCCACCTACCTATGAGGGCGTTGGGGAATCTAAGTTGATTGAGAATTGGCATCGTGAGATGGAAAGTCTCATGGAAGTGGTCAAGTGTCCGCCAGATATGATAGTTGAGCAGGTAGTTTATTACCTAAGGGGCGAGGCCGTGGTGTGGTGGCAAAATGTCAAAGAGGACGCCGGAGCTTACTACCAGGCTGAGGGTTTAGGAGCTATACCATGGGCGGGTCTGAAAAGTGGTATGAGGGAGCAGTTTATGCCGGAGCATATCCGTCACAAGTTGAGATCAGAGTTCGATTCCTTCACCATGACCGATGATATGACGGTCACCGAGTACTATCACCGGTTCCTTGAGTTGTCTCGCTATGCTGAGGACATGCAGCTGGGGCAGAGAGGTTTGGCTCTTCGTTTTGAGAGAGGTTTGTCCGCCAAGATCATGAACCGTTTACCAGCTGGAGTCATCATCGATCTTAAGTATGTGTATCTTAGGGCTGCTCAGGCTGAGAGGTTGGTAGATCTTTCAAAGGAAGCTACCGAGAGGACTGCTGCTGAAAATAGAAAGGCTGATAGTGGAAACAACAATCAGTCGGGTAACAAGAAGGGCAACTTCAATTATGCCAAGGCTTTTTCTGGTGGGGCTGGTTTCTCTGGGGGATCCCGAGGTTGGGGTAGAGGTGGTGGTCGGAGTGTGAGTGACAACTCCAACCTTTCATGCTTTAACTGTGGTGGCATAGGCCACAAGAGGCGAGAGTGCACGAGTGCTAATACTGGAGTAGGCTCAGGAGCTTTTCAGGGGAACTTCTCACAGGGTCCGAGTCAGAGCTTTGCTAGCTACCGGCAGGGTGGATCATGGGGTAACCGGGGTGGACATAACAACAATGGTGGTGGATCTTATCAGCGCCAGAACAACAGTGTCACCCAGGATTCGACAGTCAAGCCGAGTACTTCTAATGCTTCAGTCCAAGGAGGAGGACATAAAAGCAGTGGAAAGCTCTTCATGATGATAAGCAAGAAGCTCAGAACGATGCACATGTAGTTACCGGTACCTTTCTTGTTCATAATGTACAGTCTTTTATTTTGTTTGACTCGGAGGCAACATATTCTTTTGTGTCTAGGAGTCATGCTTTGTCTATGGGCTTGGGGGAGTTTGAACTTGTAAGGGATGATGTATTTATACCTTCCGGGGAGTCTGTGTCATGTGTTAAGTTGTATAGGGGAGTGTCTATGTTGGTTGGAGGGGTAGATTTACAGGTAGACCTGCTAAAGTTTCCTATGGATGGGTTTGAGGTGATTGTTGGGATGGATTGGTTGGGTAAGTATGATGCCAAGATAGATTGTCGGCAAAATAAAGTGTCTCTAAAGGGTCCTAAGGGTATTAGAGTGTCTTTTAAGGGGTTTGTTGTGAGACCTAAGTGCAAGTTCATAGCTGTGATGACCTTAAAATCATGCTTGAGGAAGAAGTGTCATTTGATTCTTTTTCAAGTAAGAGATCGCCGAGTAGAGCCGCAGAAAACTGCTGAGATACCTATGGTGGGAGAGTTTGATGATGTCTTTCCTGAGGAGATACCGGGGTTGCCGCCAAAGAGAGATGTTGATTTCAACGTGGAGCTTAAACCGGGAACAGGTCCTATATCTAAGGCACCATATCATATGGCACCTAAAGAGCTAGCAGAGTTGAAGAAACAGCTACATGAGCTGTTAGACAAGGGGTATATCCGGCCAAGTGTGTCACCTTGGGGAGCTCCAGTTTTGTTTGTGAAGAAGAAAGATGGGAGTATGAGGCTGTGTATCGATAAAAAGAGCTCAACCGTGTTACAGTGAAGAACAAGTACCCCTTGCCTAGGATTGATGACTTGTTTGATCAGCTGAGTGGTGCAGGTGTGTTTTCCAAGATCGATCTAAGGTCAGGATATCACCAATTGAGGATAGCAGATAAGGATATTCCAAAGACAGCTTTCCGGTCCCGTTATGGTCACTATGAGTACGTGGTGATGCCTTTTGGTTTGACCAATGCACCAACAGCTTTCATGGATTTGATGAATCGGATTTTTACACCGTTCTTGGATAGGTTTATGGTTGTTTTCATCGACGACATCTTAGTCTACTCTAAGACTAAGGAAGAACATGAAGAGCACTTGAGGATGGTTTTGCAGACTCTGAGAGAGAATCAACTTTATGCCAGGCTATCTAAGTGCGAGTTCTGGTTAGAGGGGGTGGCTTTTCTAGGTCATGTGATATCTAAGAAGGGGGTATCCGTGGATCCTAGCAAGATTGAGGCTGTGACCAAGTGGGAATCACCAAAGAGTGTTGCTGAGGTTCGGAGTTTCTTGGGCCTTGCTGGCTACAACAGGAGGTTCGTGAAAGACTTTTCTACCATAGAACGGCCTATGACTGCTTTGATGAGGAGAGAGACCAGATTTGTTTGGGATGAGAGTTGTGAGATGGCGTTCCAGACCTTAAAGGAACGTTTGACCACAGCTCCTATTCTAGCTTTGCCAGAAGGATGTGATAACTTTGAAGTATATATCGATGCTTCAAAGAATGGTCTGGGTAGTGTTTTGATGCAAGCCGGGAAAGTTATAGCTTATGCTTCGAGGCAGCTGAAGCCATATGAGGAGAACTACCCTACTCATGACCTGGAACTGGGTGTAGTTGTTTTTGCTCTTAAGATTTGGAGGCACTACCTTTACGGGGCAACCTTTAAGGTGTTTTCGGATCATAAGAGTCTGAAGTATATCTACACTCAGAGGGAGCTTAATATGCGACAGAGATGATGGATGGAGCTGATCGGGGACTAAGATATGGAGATCATCTATCACGGGGGTAAGGCTAACATTGTTGCAGATGCTTTGAGTAGGAAGAGCGTTCATTTGCTATGTACAGCCATGTCTTTGCTGAAGATGAGGGATGAGATAACCAAGATGGGGATCTTTATGATAAGGAAAAGGGATACCGTCGGGGATTTGACGATCGAGCCGGATTTGTATGAAAACATCAAGAATAAGCAAGAGCTTGATCCTAAGATCCAAGAGTGGAAGTCTAGAGTGGGGAGTGGCACAGTCTCCAGGTTTTCTATCCACACAGATGGGAGTGTTCGTTTTGACGGGAGATGGTACGTTCCTGAGGATGTAGATTTGAGGAGAGTGATCCTGACAGAGGCTCGTTGCACTCCTTATTCGGTTCACCCAGGTGGTGATAAGCTGTATAAAGACCTTAAGAAGACTTTCTGGTGGCCAAACATGAAGAAGGATGTAGCTGAGTTCGTGGCTAGGTGTTTGACCTTTCAGAGGGTCAAGGGTGAGCAGCGGAGACCACAAGGTAAGATTTAATCTTTGGAGGTACTTGAGTAGAAGTGAAGTCGATCTCTATGGATTTCGTTGTGGGGTTACCTAGATCACAGCAAGGTAATAACATGATCTGGGTGATTGTTGATCGGTTAACAAAGTCAGCTCACTTTGTTCCTATCAAAGATACCTGGTCTAAGATGCAGCTGACCTTGGGTTATCGGAGACATGTGGTTCGGTTACATGGTATACCTAAGGATATAGTGTCTGATCGTGATGCGAGGTTTATATCCAAGTTTTGGCAAGAACTGCAAGAGTTGATGGGTACTACCCTGAAGATGAGCACAACTTTTCATCCTACAACTGATGGTCAGACGGAGAGGATTATAAGGACCTTGGAGGACATGTTGAGAGCATTTGTCATGGAGTTTGGGGGCAGCTGGGAGGACAGGTGATCTGATCGAGTTTTTGTACAACAACAGTTATCATACTAGTATCGAGATGACACCTTTTGAGGCTTTGTATGGTCGGAGGTGCCGAAGTCCAGTTTGTTGGGATGACAGTTCTGAGGCAGTGGTTTTAGGACCACGGCTGGTACAGGATATGGTTGAGTATGTTCGGTTAATTCGTCAAAAGATGAGAGCAGCTCAAGATCGTCAAAAGAGTTATGCCGACTTGCACCGCAGGGACATAGAGTTCGCAGTTGGTGACAAGGTTCTTTTGAAAGTGTCATCTATGCGAGGTGTGATGAGATTTGGAAAGAAAGGCAAGTTGAGCCAGAAGTTCATAGGTCCTTATGAGATTTTGGACCGCATAGGCGAGGTAGCCTACAGGTTAGCTTTACCACCAGCTTTGGATAGAGTCCATAATGTCTTTCATGTTTTACAGCTCCGGAAGTATGTGAGTGACCCGTCACATGTACTTGAGGTTGAGAACATCGAGCTTAATGAGTCTTTGTCTTATGCTGAGGTTCCTAAGGAGATTCTAGACCGCAAAGTACGCAAGACACGGAATGGTGACACCGTCTTACTCAAGGTACTTTGGTTCAATCACAATAGGGAAGAGGCCACATGGGAACCAAAGGAGGCTATGCGAGAGCGTTTTCCTAACCTTTTCGATCAGGTATGGTTGGTTACGGGGACGTAACCGTTGTCTTTTTAGGGGGTAGGAGATGGTCGCATGTGTGTTTTGTCTTAGTTTAAGTCAGGTTAGTTGGGTTTGTAAAGTTTTGTATTAGTATATTGTGTTGGTATGTGTGTCGGGAAGTCGTTTTGTTGTGTTTGTTTTGGGTAGAGTGTGAACTTCGGGAACGAAGTTCTTTTTAAGGAGGGAAGACTGTAATACTATGGATTTTATAGGCTGGTACTCGACCGAGTATGGCCTACTCGGTAGAGTAGTGTGGGTCATGTAGTCTATTTGGCTACTGCCGAGGAACACTCGGCCGAGTATGATGAATACTCGACCGAGTAGAGGATACTCGGCCGAGTATACTCTATACTCGACCGAGTATCCGGTCTGGGGAGTAATATTTCAGCGGTTTGATTCGGGAGTAATTAGAGTTATATAATTTCGATAATCAATTTCTAAACATCATTTTACAAAACCTAATCAAACGTACGACGCTTTAATCACTCCCAATCTCTCCTCTGTGTGTGTGGACAATATTAGCAATCGCATTCAATCCTTCATCCTTTCGTCGGTAAGTCTTTATCCCCATGTTTTTTTATGGTTAATTCTAGGGTTTGTCTTTAATCATGAATTGGGGGAAATGGGGTTCTGCAATTAGTAATTGTGTTATGTGATTATTGTTTAGGCGGGGACTTCGTAGAGGAGTCGTTCTAGTGCTTGATTCTCGTCACTGCTGATTGTTGCTAAGGTAGGGTTTCCCTACTCAGTTTCTGTTGATTGAATTAGGATGTGATTGTATTGTGTTTAGTGTTATCTGCTGATCATTGGAGTGTTGGTGTTGTGGTGGTGGTTGTGATGTGGTGGTGTTGTGATGATTGTGGTGGAGTCACTTGCGGGAGTGGCCTCACGCCCTAGTTCGCCCTCCGTGGAACCTGTCACGAGAGGGGATGTGCACATTAAGGGACAGGGTTATTGTGGACAAGGCCCTCGGGAACTGCGTCCGAGGGATCCACACCAGGCATAATCGACTCGAGGTTCTTTCGAATCGAATTAAGACCAATTAAAGTCGCCACCAAGTTTTTTGGGAACTTGGAACCGTTCAAGTCAACTTTACACCTTTCATCGAAAAGCATAAAGCCAATCGACTACGAGTGATTAAAGATAAAGACTTGTACCCTATATCACTCGATTTGAATGACTCTCGTAATCCAATGGTATTTAGACGGATCCACAAACCATAGATCTTGAGTAAGGGGTGAGGGTACGTGTTGGGAAGCCCATAAGGACACCCAACCCCGCCCGTCAATAACGGCCTCTACTAAGTCAAGTGTCGGATTTCAAACAAGGTCATAGCTACTGCGATGTATGATATGCAAACGTTGTTTTAACCCTATCATGTGACAACAATTTCTATGTCGTTTTAGATGCAACTAAACTAACTTTGTCAAAGTTGTAATTTAGCATGTGGGTTGATTGATCTAAACAACATACAAACAAAACAAACAAGGCTTAAAGGGGAATGGGGGAGCCGTTGGGATCTACCTATTACAAACCAGGCATTTCATGCCGACACAACGATAAATAAATTACAACTCGATCTAATTACAATCGCTACATACAACTCAAAACACGACACAAAACACACGGCCATTGGGCCTTGAAAACCGTGCACATGAGGGTGGCCCACGGCTCACATGACCCACGGTCCTTGGGTCACTCCTCGTGTTGCGTGCTCGCGCTTAATCTTATCGAATTAGACATATGGCTACGCACCAAAGCATGCATTAGCATAAACCGGGCCATGTTGCTTTAAACAACATGCGGTTTACTACGCTCCTACAAGCATTGGGGAACAACCGTCTAACCAAACAAAACTAAGGTTTTCATAAAAGGTTTTGACTCAAAAAAAGGAGAACTAATTACAAACAAATTACAAAACGTGACTCAAAGAAACATAAATTAATTACAAGTGACAAAACAAAATAAAGAACGAATGATGCGAAAACAAACGAAATAGGAAAGGCCAAACACACGGCCAAACACGGCTCAACCACGGCCCAACCAACGGCTAAGACAAAGCCAACCTAGTTCCTAAGTTAGATTCATTGGTTAGATCGAATGATTGCGAAAAGGGATCGAAAACAAGTTAGAAAACGAATTAAAAACGATGTTGATTGATTGTCGCATGAGGGTGCATTCTACACGGCCCAAAGGGTCTAATTAGATCAAATTCGCTAATTAATTTAACTCATCGAGTGTCAATAAGAAGGTGCTAATCACGCACTCTTATACTAGCGAGAAATTAAGTGAAAGAGAGAGATGCATTCAATTAATTACGTAATCGTCGATTGATTTTATAACTTACGTCGAAGCCACCTATCGTGTCTAATTAGGTTATTAAATTAAATTAATGTTATCTAAATATGTCGTAGGTTAACAATCAGAGGTTAAACTAACATGCAACGGGTCCTAGGGTCCATCGATTTGGCCGAAACAAAAGGGGATCGAAAAACGAAGAACAAAGTTAGATAATTGCTTTATTTATGCCCTACTTTGAACACGAGGATATGTAAATGAGACGGGGGTGTACGACCGACAGATGTAGCGGTTTCTTTTCCCATCTCAAGTCAACGCGGGTGTTCATAGTGGTACTTTAACTCATAGTCGGACTAACTAGTTTCATTGTTAATTTAAAACAATCGAAAAACAAACAAAAACAAACGAAAAACAAACTATAAAAAAAAAGCATAAAAAAACGAAACAAAAAAGGAAAGAGAAGGGGATTTGATGCACCCTCAACCTACATGTATCGTTGACACCGTCTTGGGTCGTAATCGAAGGTAGGTTTTATCTCGAGAGGCCGTCGTCGACGAAGAACGAAGCACACGCGCGTTTTGGAAAGTTTCTGGACAGCGATTTTAAAACAGTGATATCTCCCTCGTTTCACGACGAAAATTCAATTCGAAAGATGTTTTGGAAACTAGAAAGAGAGGAGAACAAGAATCTTAAAGCAACCCCTGCTCGTTTTGGGTTATTGGGCACGAAAAACGAGCACAAACAGAACTGGACAGACAAGAAGAAACCGCGAAAACAGAGTGTTATTTCACTCTGTTTTTCGAGGAATTTCGTGTACTCTCAAGGGCAATTTGGCTCGTAATTCTTTATCTAATGTGTAGATGGATGTTATGTGGTTAATTAGGAACAAGAAACTCGAATTTTTATGGAGTTTTGATGGAGGAACGAAAGGTTTTTCGAAGGAGACACACAAACAGTTTCAGTTTGTGTGTCGGTTTTGTTTAGGGTTTTTGGAGGATGTTTAGGGTTTGTTTCTGAGGTTTAAAGCTTATGGGTGATGGTTGGATGTATATAGAACTTAGAGAAATGAATGTATGGTGAAGGGGTGGTATTTATAAGGGTTTAAAATAGGGTAAAAGGGAGGAGGAAGCAGTCGGGCTAGCTCACGGACGGCTGCTGTCCATGGGTTTTTGTGAGGGTTTGAGGGGGGTTTTCTTGGTGATTAAGTTAGGATAACATGGGTAGGATACTAGGGTATGGGTTAGGGTTAATGGGTACGGGTCTTGGTAGTGTTTGGAGCGGGTTTGGGCTTGGGAATTGGCTCGCAAAAACAGGGGGCTCGGTTTATGCGTGGGCTGCTTGTGAGGGGTTTGGGACGAGAATTTGGGCTGCTTGTGAGGGGGTTCGAACATGGGTTGATGGGTATTGGTCTAGGTGGGTTAGTGTACTCGAGATTCGTGCCAATTCGCAAAGGAAACGGGCTTAAAAACCGAGCTAAAATCGAGCTTAAAACACACGGTTAAAAAACGAGTTCTTCGCTTTTAAAATCGATTTTTCAAATCAATAACCCATTAAAATAAATGACTTTTCAAATCAAATATACTCATAAAATGATTTTTCAAATCAAATACTTATTTTATTTTCAATAAAATAAACTTAAGAAAAATAAATTCAAAATAAAATAAAATAAATTGAATTTATCTAAAAAACCATATTTTAAATATCATTTAAAATAACAAAATGAACTCACTAAAAAACATTAATTTAAATATCATTTAAAATAATAAAAATGAATTCACTTAAAAGAACATTAATTTAAATATCATTTAAATTAATAGAATACTTCATCGACGACGCCCTTTCTACCTCGTAAAACGAGCTCCAAATAATGACAATGACAACTAAAGAATACATATGTCCTATCATCATCGGGTGTTTGTCGGGTTCTCTATAAATTCCAATATCGACGGATACGGGTATCTCTGAGCCCCCACTTTGACCGAGGCTTGGACAAGGCGAAAGTCAAAGTATACCCCAAGTCCCTCTCGACCTGAGGATTCTTCGGGTCGTTTATAGTCCATTAGACTCGCGTATATAAGCTCGCTTGACCATAAGAAGAGATCATACCTGAAACTTCGTTGGGGTTGACTCTTGCTTCTGTTGCGTCAAAATATCATCGTCGGTCATCGACCCATAAATTGCATAAATGGTGGGTTGAGCCTTATCCTTAGGCGCCTACGTATCCGTTTCTGACGGAATCAAACCCGCGTCGTAGTTCGGCAGCTGCTGACACATGCCCAAAGTTTATCATCTGCTGGCCTTTGTCCAAAACTCATCATCTGCTGACATTGGCCCAAAATTTATCATCTGCTGGCGCTTGTCCGAATGGGACGGGACTTTCCGAGGAGGTTGCCGCCGCTTTCGTCATTTGCTTTCAGCTACGGAATTCTTCCCTTTCATACTCTTGTATTGAATTGAATTCTTGGTGGATGTCATCCTTTTCATCTTGATAATGGTCTCAAAGCCAACGGCGCGAGCCCCGATTTGAATGGCTCTAAAGTCGAAGACTTTAGAGCCCCCAGTTGAAGCATATCCTGCTACATTTGGAACACAAAAAACGTACTAGCAATAATCATCACTTAAGCACATTTGGATCATCGATCTTGAAATTGGATCATTTGAAATACTGGGTCATCAACCCGAAAGTTGAATTTGAAGTTTGGGTCATCGACCCGAATTTTGAATTTGAAAATTTTTGGTATGTTGGGGGTCATCGACCCAGAAAATTGAATTTGAGTTTTTTTGAAGGATTGGATCATCGACCCGGAAAGATTCTACTACTTGGATCATCTATCCACAATTTTCAAAAAAGTTTTTGAAATTTCGGAATCTTGAACTCTTGAAATTGAACTTTTGAAATTATTTTATTTTTTGAAATCGAACCTTGATGGGTGAGCATGAAATACGACTCAGACACTTTGTATGACCGGTAAACCACGTGGGCGTAGCCCGCTACCGTAAAACAAAAAAGGAAAATAAAACCGCAAGTGTGCACGGGTTTGAATTCAAATATGGACTTGTCGAGGGTAGAAATGTAAATCGGCCGTTCCGGCGCTCCCAAAACGCGATAGATGTGCGGAAACCCGATGTATCATGCCAAAGACTGGTGTGAGCTGGGGCGGGCCTAAGAGGCGCGCGACCCAAGGCCCACACGGCTCAAAAAAAACGGCACCCTAGGAGTGTCATCCTAGGTGCTTCCTTCCCTTATACTTTCTATATATATAAAGAAGAGTCGCTCGCCAAATTTATTCTCGCTTTTCCCCAAATCAGTGCAAATAACATAAATCATTATGAATAATTTAGTGAGTGCTATGCGAGCATGGGAGACCGACTTTACTAGCGCAGAGAGACAAGAATTGAAGACCGTTCACTTGGCGCAATTACTTCCCTTACGCCAGATCCCTCTTCAACTGCTGTTTGTTGGAACACCGCCTCGCCCATCGGGATCCTTACAACCATGTCTTTGCTTTTCCTGAGGGGGAGATCTGCCCTTTACCCGAAGAGTTTTCTGCCCTTGGAGGATGGGATGCTGAGGCCATACCGGCTATACCTAAATTTCATTCAGGGTGGCGTGGAACATATCTAGACTGCCTTGGCCTTTCCAGGACGGAGTCTGAAGGGATAGTTACTGGTGACGAAGTCAACCTTTTTGCTATACATCGGAGATTTTGTATCTTGCGAGACAGTACTTCACTGCCAGCGTACTGCCGCAGGGCCTTTGGATTGATCATGCTACACCTTTATGTCTTCGAAGGTAGGATGAACAAGACCACTTGTGTAGGACAAGCGAAGCTTTTGTCTATTGTGTCTCGTATGGAGACGGACATAACCCTTCCCGGATTATTCTTGCACTTTGAAACCCTTCGAGGTTTAGATGCTAAGAAAATGAACCCTGGTGCCGATTGGTCGGAATGCTCCCGTCTGTTGCAGGTAATAAGATTTATCCTCTTGATTTCGCATCCTTAACTGATTTTCTCTTCTCTTTTTTTTTTTTTACCACAATTCTTGTGTTATTGCCACGATTTTGTCACGATTTTGCTGTATTCTGCCACGATTTTGCTGTATTCTGCCACGATTCTCGTCACAAATCCGTTTTTCCTCTTTTTTTTTTTTTTTCTTCCTTTTTTTTTTCGTCTATTTTTTTTTTTTTCTTTTTTTTTCACGTCTTTTTTTTCTCTTTTTTTTTCGTCTTTTCTTTTTTTTCTTTTCTTTCTTTTTTCGTCTTTTCATTTTTCTTTTTTTTTTTCAGGTGTGGCTTTGCGAGAGATTTTGGCTCTTCGCCCCGCCGCGTGAGCCCAGCTCGTATCTCGCTCGTATGCTGACTATGCGTGCCAAGCGGTATGAAGACGAGCGTCAAAATGACCTTGCCTATTGGCGAAACAAACCGACGAGGAGGGGAAGGTCGCCCTCTGTCTTTGGATCATGCCTTGGCTTCGCCTCAAATCCTTTACTATCCTTCCTGAAGATGACAAAACCAGGCGTTTGCAACTCATCGGGTTTAGAGGTCCATCCACATTTACCTCGACCGCGTTAAATCGGATGGGCCGCAGAACAAGTGATTCCCAAGTGTGAGGCTGTTGCCGGGACGAGCAAGAGAGCTGAATTCTTCTATATGTGATGATTGGCTCAAGAGGTGGCACCGAAGCGTCTTTGGTATGTATCTGCGCGCCCTCGGACTACAGGTATCCCCATCTTACACTAAATGGCTTAAGGAGAAGACCGAATCAGGTAAGGACTTGTGTCGGAAGGATGAGCTTGTCGACATCAAATATTATGACAAAAGCAAAAACAGTAGCGATTTCTTTGTTAACGATTTTTCGTCCGCATCCGGACCAAACTAAGACGAGAAGACTCCTAAGACTGACTCACGGGCGACAGGTGTGTGGAATCGGTTGGGTTCAAGGGTGCACTCGGGCTCAGCCTTAGAAGGGAGGCTTGGTCCTCGCTTGAGTGTAAAAGATAGGCTGGGCCCTCGGGAGGAAATGACGATCCCTCCTAAGAAGCGCGCTAGACAGAACGCAACTACCCCTCCTTTGCAGGAGCCTCGGTCACGTGACCCAAAAGGCAAAGGGAAAAAGAAGATGTAGGAGCCTTCGACTCCAATTTATTATTTAAATACTACTACTTATTATTTGTTGCTTGCCGTGTTGTTTTTTTTTGATGTTGTAATGGGCATCGCCCGATTTTAATAAGACTTACTATTTATTAAAATTCCCAGTTCCTGCGTAAAATTTCATTTTATTCAAAGAAGGGTCGGTTGTACTCTTTTAAAGAGCTGCCTACGTATCTGTTATCAACAGAATCAAACCGAGCTCGTAGTTCCACAAAACAATTGCGTTACAACTATCAGTTTATAACGCACAAAAAGCAGCGAAGCAAAAGTGCCGCGGCCTAGACTCGCTCACGAGCACTGCAATTCAAAATTTTATTTTACGACATTGAGAATGAGTTCTACGGATAGTATTTCTTCAGTTGATCCAAATTCGTCGGATTTGCGAAGTCGTTTCCATCTAGATCTGTCGATCACTGCGCCTCCCGATAATATTTTCTTTACCGGTAAGGACCGCCCAATTAAAACTTGAATTTTCCCCTCGGGTCGATTGGTAGTAAAGCGCGCACAGACTTTAGGACCAAATCTCCATCTTTTATTCCTCGAGGTTTCACCTTTTTGTTAAATGCCCTTTGTATCCTTTTCTGATAGAGTTGAACATGGTGTAACGCATTTAACCGTCGCTCGTCGAGCATGACCAAGGAATTATACCTGGCTTGCAGCCAGTCAGCTTCAGGGACCTGACTTTCTAACAGGATCCTTAGGGAAGGTACCTCTAATTCGATAGGCTGAACTGCTTCCATCCCATATGTTAAATAGAACGGAGTTGCTCCAGTGGCAGTGCGAATAGACGTTCAGTACCCCCACAAAGCGAATGGTATCTTTTAAGGCCACTCGCGATAATTGTCGGTCATCTTCCCGAGAATCACGTGATTGTCTTGTTAGCGGCTTCCACCGCCCCATTTGTTTAAGGGTCGATAAGGTGACGACTTGTGGTGTTTGATTTTATACTTTTCAAGTATTGCGGCGATTTCACTGGAAGTGAGTGCTATGATCGCTAATGAGCTCATGCGGCACCCCATATCTGCAAATGATTTCATTCTGAATGAACTTTGCTACCTGCTTCGCTTGTAGGACTTTGTATGATTTCACTTCTACCCACTTCGTGAAGTAATCGATGGCGACTAACATGAAGCAATGCCCACTGTTCCAGGATGGGTTGACCTTTCCAATAATGTCGATTCCCCATGTTGAGAAAGGCCATGGTGATGTCAAAGTGTATAACGATGATGGCGGCACATGCTTTGTATGTTTGCGAAGATTTGGCAATTGTGGCAATGTTTGACATATTGGCGACAATCTGTCTCCATCGTTGTCCGATAATACCCTAATCTCATGATTTTACGAACCAAAGATATGGGCATTCATGTGTGGGCCACACTCTCCGTCATGGACTTCTTCCATGACTCTTTTATGATTGGTGAGTCTATGCATCGTAGAAGAACATTTTGCGCGGTCTTCTTGTACAATTGTCCGTCATTGGTTCTAACGAATTGAGCGGCTAGCATTCGAATAGCGCGCTTTCCGCGATTATCCATGTCGGGTGGATACTCTCCACGATTCTTTAAATTTCGAGAATAGCATGATACCAAGGTTCGGCCTCGGTTTCTACGTGTCTCCGATTACATTAACATAGGCGGGTGATGATCTTCGTTCGACACATATCGGCATAGTATCCATATGATCGGTATGTTGATCGGAGCGACTAGCTTTGATAGTACATCCGCAAACTGGTTTTCATCTCTGGGGAGGTGCACGTACTTGACATCGGCGAACAACTTTTCTAGTTCTTCGATTTTTGCTTGGTACGGAGCCAAGCTATCACTTCGGGTTTTCCACGTCCCGGCCACTTGGTTGATCACTAATGACGAGTCCCCATGTACTACAAGCTTTTTGATACCTAACTCGAGAGCACTGTGCAAACCGAGTAGGCATGCTTCATATTCAGCCGCGTTATTAGTGACGTTAAAGTCCAACTTGATCGAAATAGGAACATGTTCACCTTCTGGCGAAATGAGTAGAACTCCTATCCCGTATCCCCTATAGTTCGATGCTCCATCGAAATAGAGGTCCCACGTATCATTGTCTATGTGAATGATATCTTCGTCGGGAAACGACCACGTATCCAGAACCTCAGTTTCTTCTATCGGGTTATCTGCTAGGAAGTCTGCAACGGCCCTTCCCTTTATCACTTTTAGCGGTACATATTTCAGGTCGAACTCGGAAAGCATTAGAGTCCACCTTGACACCTGTAGTTCGAACCGGTTTTTCAAACAAGTATTTGATTGGGTCCATCTTCGAGTGGATGCGGACATTTGTGATCGAGCATGTAGTGCCGTAACTTCTTTGTCGCCCATACTAAAGCCAAACATGTCTTTTCGAGCTGAGTATACTTGATTTCATACTCCAAGAACTTTTTACTAATGTAGTAAATCGCTCTTTCCTCTTTATCGACTATCTCTGCGCCAAATTGCCCCCATTGCGTAGATCCGTAATCGTAAGATACAACAAAAGTGGTAACCAGACCGTTGGTGGGCTAAGCACGGGAGGAGAAGACATATTTCTTTGATCTTATCGAACGCGACTTGACTTGGTGATCATCCCATACGACGTGTTCTCCGACCTTCAATTTCTTGAAAATTGGCTCGCATATCATAGTTAGCCTTGCCACGAACCGACTTATGTATTGGATTCTTCCCAGGAAACCTCGAATTTCTTTCTCGGTTCTCGGGTGAGGCATTTCCATTATGGCCTTTATTTTTGATGGGTCCACCTCGATGCCACGGTGGCTAACGATGTGACCCAACAGTTTGCCGGATGTGACTCCGAATGCACATTTTTGTGGATTCAACCTCATGTTATACTTGCGCAATCGTTCGAAGAATTTGCGTAGTGTACCAAGGTGGCCATCACGCTCCTTCGACTTGACAATCATGTCGTCGACATAAACCTCGACTTCCTTGTGCATCAAATCATGTAACAATGTTGTCGCGGTCCTCTGGTATGTAGCCCCTACGTTTATCAACCCAAAAGGCATTACTGTGTAGCAATAGGTTCCCCATTGCGTTCTGAACGCAGTCTTATGCATATCTTCTTTCGCCATCTTGATCTGATTATAACCGGCGTACCCATCCATAAAGGATAGTAACGCGTGTTTTGCCGTGTTGTCAACTAGGATGTCGATGTGAGGTAATGGGAAATCGTCCTTCGGACTTGCCTTGTTTAAATCCCGGAAGTCCACACAAACCCGAACTTTACCATCTTTCTTAGGCACTTTGGAACGACGTTAGCCACCCGGTCAGAGTATTCGACACCTTGATGAACCCAGCTTTGAGTTGCTTGTCGATTTCTTCTTTGACTTTCAAAGACCAATCTGTGCATTTTGCGTAGCTTCGCTTGATCGGCTTATACCCCGGCTTGATTGGGATCCTGTGCTCAGCAATTTCCCTATCAATGCCTGGCATGTCTTTGTAGGACCATGCGAAAACATCTTTGAACTCATGCAACAAATCAATGAACCCCTGTCTTTCGGTGGGACTTAAAGTAGTTCCTATTTTAAGCTCCTGTGGTTCTAAGGTTGTACCTACATTGATAGTTTCGGTATCTTCGATGATTGAAGTTTTCTGTTCGTATTCTTCCAACCCTTTTATCAACTGTAGAGGTGGTTCCACTTCTTCTTCTTCTTCTTCTTCGACCAACTTCTCATCCTCGACCTCAGTCTCAATGTCATTATTAAAACAATCATTTTCAAAAATTGAATTGCAATGTAAGTAAGACGAGTCGTAAGCAAACTGGTTCATATTATTATTGATTTGAAATTGCGCGAAATGCGCTAACATTTGAGCCAACTGGTCGAGCTCGGTGGCGAGATAGGGGTATTCGGGACAGGCCCGGAATACCACCATTAGGAAAAGGTGCATAGGAAGGGAAAGCTAGGGGAGGGTATTTTCAACACCGACTCCTTAGACTCAATCTTAGGACCTAACTCGGACTCGAGACTCGGACTCGGACTCGACTCGGACTCGAGAATCGGTAACATCATCTGGCTTGAACATTTCTCCTTCTCCCGTTGTCAACTTGAAAAGAAGTCCTTTGTTGTCAGTCCACTTGATTGTTTTCCGCCATCCCGTGTTGGTCCTAAGAGGATCCACATCGGTGATGAGGGTAGATCGGTCAAATCGCTCGCTCCTCAGGATCATGCTTACCAAATCTTCGTTTGGTATTGGTGATTTCTTCTCTTCACCGAAAAGGAGACCCATGGCATTCTCGTCACTTATTGGATCCGGTTTGGTTTCTATTGGCATCACGGTCGAAATGTCTTGGGGATGTAGTAGCAATCTTGGAATACTTCGATTCCTGGGACCATGATGTTCTTCTTTGGGTCGAAGATAGGTTCGGGGAAGTCCATGCAAGGGAGCTCTTCCCCAGCTTTCACGAAGTGACCGTTTAGAGTTAGGTGATACGGTCCCATTTTAATATCTCGATCTTCGATCGTCCTTCCCCTCTTTTCCCGTAGATCTTTCTCAGTGGGCTCATATCCAAGCCCGGAGGTTACTCCCTTGGCTACGGGTGGTTTCAACTTAAAAGCCTCCTCCCTTCTAGGATATAAAGAGAAACCGAAGTACTTCCCAGTTTTGAGAATCACCTCGCAGACATGACTTCCCGCATATAGATCCATATTTTTCGCCGGAGTTCACTCGATCATGTTGACAATCTCGAAACCACATGCGTCATTGGAAGTTTCGACCCTTACTTGATAATGTCTCCTCCTGCCACGATGGTTGGCGTGGCGTCAATGGTGACGGTTTTGCCATTGAGTGGAACCTTGATTTTTCGATGCAGCGTTGATGTTACGGCCCTTGCAGCATGGATCCAGGGCCTTCCCAACAATAAGTTGAAGGATGAGCAAATGTCAATTACTTGGCAATTTATTTTCTTTTCCACTTGCCCAGTCTGTACTACCAGGTCGACAAGTCCACTCACTCGACGCACAGTGCCATCGAATGCCCGGACTGTCTGTGTAGTGGGGATGAAGTCATTCTTCTCCAAACCCAGAATATGCGCCGTTTTTAGAGGGAGTACATTGACAGCCGATCCGTCATCAACCAAGGTCATAGGGATATGCTTGTTGAGGCACACAATAGCGATATAGAGGGCCAGGTTATGTCGAGGCCCGAACGGTGGCAGATCTTCGTCGGAGAATGTCACACCGTTGGTGATCTGAGGCCGATTCTGGGCGATGTGAGTGACCATGTCCGCAGGAGTAGTACTTGACGACACGGTCATGTTCATCAAAGCTTGTAACAAAGCTTGACGATGCTCGAAAGAGCTCAGGATAAGTTGCCAGATAGATACGTCGGCTTTAGTCTTTTGGAGTTGCTTGATGAGGGAAGCCTCGAAGGTCGACCCTTCACCAAGAACTTCGACCACTGCCGGATCCTTTTGAGGTGCCTTACTCGGGATATCCTTAGCTTTCTCCACACGATAGGGGCGCCCGGATCTAGTCAAATGGTTTGACTCTAGGGCATCTTGCCTCACCTTTAAGATTTCTTCTTGGGTGTGAGGGATTGTTGCGCCTTTGACGAGGTAAACATCATCCTCGTCATCAGCCCAAACGCCATTGATTTCATTGCCGCTTCGGAGTATGTAAGGAGTACAATCGACAACAAAATCCCCGAATGTAATCTCGTTTCTCGAGCTTGGTAGGAATTCAGAGCAATCTACGAATATTCTTCCGACGAAAACCCCTTTTAGGCGACATGGGCGAATCAAGTGAGAGTAATCGACACTATCTTCGGTAGAGACAAAGTTAGTGTGGTCGCCAAACGGATTGGTGACGTTGTTGGGCTTTATGGCCGGGATTGGGAGCGTTCCGTTCTCAATCATATCTTGAATTTCGTGCTTTAGTCTAAAGCACCTTTCAGTATCGTGTCCCTTCCCTTGATGAAAGGCACAGTAGGCATTTGGTTTGTACCATTTGCCTTGTTGTTCAGCAGGTGGATCCGGAGTTGGACCAATGGGCTTCAATTTTCCTTGGGCCATGAGCCTTTGGAGAGCATAGGCGTAAGTGCACCCAATATCGGTGAATACCCTCGGAGCTTGGCGCGGAGGCCTTTTGACTCCATCTAGAGATTGACATTTCAACAAAGTGGGCATTGCGGGCGCTTTTGCTTTAGATGACGAAGCCCCTTGGTACCCCTTTGGCTTCTCAGCTTCAGCAATTCGGACATCGTCCTCTACCTTTATCCCGATCCTTATCAATTCTTTGAAAGAACCAAAATTCTGGTATTTCAGAGCATTACGGTAAACAGGTCGTAAATTCTTCACGAACTTATCTACCATTTCGACTTCATCAGGCTTCTTAGCTAGTTTTACGCTTTCAGCGCGCCATCTTGCGAGGAATTCAGTAAAGCCCTCTTTCTCCTTTTGTGTCATAACCTCCAAAGTTCTTATGTTGGTTTGAATCTCAACATTGTCAGCATAGTGCTTGCAGAACTCCACCGTAATATCTTCGAAAGTGGGGAAGTTCTTAAGGTCCAGATTATAGAACCACGCCTTTGGGTGTTCACCCAGAGATTGAGCGAAAATTTCAGAGAGCATATCAAATAGTACTCCCTTCATGTCTAAGTACCCTTTATAGGCCTTAACATGGTGGATCGGATCTTGATGCCCTTGAACTTTGGGATGTCGGTGAGTACCATGTTCGTGGGCAACTTATCCCGAATCGGGCATAGGCCCTAGCATTCTCATAGTGAATGTTCTTCCCCTGGAGAGCTTCAAACGGTCTTGATGAACTTGAACCGTTTTTCCGGATCGATCGGTGGTGGAGGGGAATCTTCACACGGACTTGGATTCGATTGCATCCATTCGGGTCATCATGAGGTTCACGGCCTCAGTAAGCTTGTTAACAGCATCTTCCATTGCTTGACGTCGGGTTTTTGGCGGCCTTTCTACAAGAAAACCCCGCACTGAGTCAATATTTAAAGTAAGAGCCCCTGCACACTTAAGGACACGACCTCAACTTGACTCAAACAAAGACTCGACTTGAGATTGACTAACCAAAGGTTCGACTCACGGTTGGATTTAGACATCGGTTCACTTTAGACTCGACAAAACGACATGACTCAAACTGTCATAACTCGATTCTAAACTGGACTTGGTGTGACTAAACCCGTGATTGGGCTAACATAGCCTAAGGGTTCGTGTGAAACGTCCATAAGGGCCTAGCTTGGACGTTTTTTGTGGACTATTCTAGACCAAAAGGTCGACCAACATGACTCGAAGCCCAAGAGGTGAGCTTGGGTGACCCAACTAGGTCGTGTTCTAGACTCTTGAAATGAAAAAACGTCTAGCCTAACACGGCCAGGACCCGGACACGACTCGACGCATTTCATGCTTGGTTGAGGTTCGAGAAACATTTTGGATTGATTTTGAAAAAAGAAGGATTGATTTGAAAATGAGATTTGAAATGGGCAGCATGCCGGCTATAAAAGCTCATTTTGGGCCGAAATTCTAGTCCTATTTGGGCAGCATTCCGCGTTTTGAAAATCATGCTAGGTTCGAAAGTAAGTTGTTCAAAAGTTCGGTTTCGAAAAGGACTTGGAATTTTCGAAAAAAAGGACTCGGGAAAACACATCGCACATTGTCATTCTCATGTTATAAGGATGTATGCTCCTAGACATCTCTAAGTCTCGGCAAGTCTTCTATAAGAAGGTCTATGCCCTCCATCCTTTTGCGGTCTAATAGAGCGAGGTGTCTTAAGGTAAAGTACCTAGAAGATCGTCACCACTCCCAAGAACCACGCGAGGCGAAGTGGAAGCGAGCAATGTGCAGCTTCCTGGCATAGTGGGACGTCGCCCCCCACGCATCACGAAGAAACGCTGGGACGGCCTGGGCAAGTCCTTAAGGGTTTATGCATGAATCGTAGCACTATGAGTAATGTTTTACTTTCCAACACTTTCTTTTCAAGTTTCACCTCGGAGGAAAAGACCCTAGAAACACAGTGTAACTAGTCCTCTTTTCCCCAGCAGAGTCGCCAAACTGTGGACAAGGCCCTCGGGAACTGCGTCCGAGGGATCCACACCAGGCATAATCGACTCGAGGTTCTTTCGAATCGAATTAAGACCAATTAAAGTCGCCACCACCAATCGACTACGAGTGATTAAAGATAAAGACTTGTACCCTATATCACTCGATTTGAATGACTCTCGTAATCCAATGGTATTTAGACGGATCCACAAACCATAGATCTTGAGTAAGGGGTGAGGGTACGTGTTGGGAAGCCCATAAGGACACCCAACCCCGCCCGTCAATAACGGCCTCTACTAAGTCAAGTGTCGGATTTCAAACAAGGTCATAGCTACTGCGATGTATGATATGCAAACGTTGTTTTAACCCTATCATGTGACAACAATTTCTATGTCGTTTTAGATGCAACTAAACTAACTTTGTCAAAGTTGTAATTTAGCATGTGGGTTGATTGATCTAAACAACATACAAACAAAACAAACAAGGCTTAAAGGGGAATGGGGGAGCCGTTGGGATCTACCTATTACAAACCAGGCATTTCATGCCGACACAACGATAAATAAATTACAACTCGATCTAATTACAATCGCTACATACAACTCAAAACACGACACAAAACACACGGCCATTGGGCCTTGAAAACCGTGCACATGAGGGTGGCCCACGGCTCACATGACCCACGGTCCTTGGGTCACTCCTCGTGTTGCGTGCTCGCGCTTAATCTTATCGAATTAAACATATGGCTACGCACCAAAGCATGCATTAGCATAAACCGGGCCATGTTGCTTTAAACAACATGCGGTTTACTACGCTCCTACAAGCATTGGGGAACAACCGTCTAACCAAACAAAACTAAGGTTTTCATAAAAGGTTTTGACTCAAAAAAAGGAGAACTAATTACAAACAAATTACAAAACGTGACTCAAAGAAACATAAATTAATTACAAGTGACAAAACAAAATAAAGAACGAATGATGCGAAAACAAACGAAATAGGAAAGGCCAAACACACGGCCAAACACGGCTCAACCACGGCCCAACCAACGGCTAAGACAAAGCCAACCTAGTTCCTAAGTTAGATTCATTGGTTAGATCGAATGATTGCGAAAAGGGATCGAAAACAAGTTAGAAAACGAATTAAAAACGATGTTGATTGATTGTCGCATGAGGGTGCATTCTACACGGCCCAAAGGGTCTAATTAGATCAAATTCGCTAATTAATTTAACTCATCGAGTGTCAATAAGAAGGTGCTAATCACGCACTCTTATACTAGCGAGAAATTAAGTGAAAGAGAGAGATGCATTCAATTAATTACAGAATCGTCGATTGATTTTATAACTTACGTCGAAGCCACCTATCGTGTCTAATTAGGTTATTAAATTAAATTAATGTTATCTAAATATGTCGTAGGTTAACAATCAGAGGTTAAACTAACATGCAACGGGTCCTAGGGTCCATCGATTTGGCAAAAACAAAAGGGGATCGAAAAACGAAGAACAAAGTTAGATAATTGCTTTATTTATGCCCTACTTTGAACACGAGGATATGTAAATGAGACGGGGGTGTACGACCGACAGATGTAGCGGTTTCTTTTCCCATCTCAAGTCAACGCGGGTGTTCATAGTGGTACTTTAACTCATAGTCGGACTAACTAGTTTCATTGTTAATTTAAAACAATCGAAAAACAAACAAAAACAAACGAAAAACAAACTATAAAAAAAAAGCATAAAAAAACGAAACAAAAAAGGAAAGAGAAGGGGATTTGATGCACCCTCAACCTACATGTATCGTTGACACCGTCTTGGGTCGTAATCGAAGGTAGGTTTTATCTCGAGAGGCCGTCGTCGACGAAGAACGAAGCACACGCGTTTTGGAAAGTTTCTGGACAGCGATTTTAAAACAGTGATATCTCCCTCGTTTCACGACGAAAATTCAATTCGAAAGATGTTTTGGAAACTAGAAAGAGAGGAGAACAGGAATCTTAAAGCAACCCCTGCTCGTTTTGGGTTAAAGGGCACGAAAAACGAGCACAAACAGAACTGGACAGACAAGAAGAAACGCGAAAAACAGTGTTATTTCACTCTGTTTTTCGAGGAATTTCGTGTACTCTCAAGGGCAATTTGGCTCGTAATTCTTTATCTAATGTGTAGATGGATGTTATGTGGTTAATTAGGAACAAGAAACTCGAATTTTTATGGAGTTTTGATGGAGGAACGAAAGGTTTTTTTTGAAG
Organism: Silene latifolia; assembly: GCF_048544455.1. Classification (NCBI taxonomy): domain Eukaryota; kingdom Viridiplantae; phylum Streptophyta; class Magnoliopsida; order Caryophyllales; family Caryophyllaceae; genus Silene; species Silene latifolia. The sequence goes on from NC_133531.1 coordinate 45,856,315, forward strand.
GAGACACACAAACAGTTTCAGTTTGTGTGTCGGTTTTGTTTAGGGTTTTTGGAGGATGTTTAGGGTTTGTTTCTGAGGTTTAAAGCTTATGGGTGATGGTTGGATGTATATAGAACTTAGAGAAATGAATGTATGGTGAAGGGGTGGTATTTATAAGGGTTTAAAATAGGGTAAAAGGGAGGAGGAAGCAGTCGGGCTAGCTCACGGACGGCTGCTGTCCATGGGTTTTTGTGAGGGTTTGAGGGGGGTTTTCTTGGTGATTAAGTTAGGATAACATGGGTAGGATACTAGGGTATGGGTTAGGGTTAATGGGTACGGGTCTTGGTAGTGTTTGGAGCGGGTTTGGGCTTGGGAATTGGCTCGCAAAAAAAAAAGGGGGCTCGGTTTATGCGTGGGCTGCTTGTGAGGGGTTTGGGACGAGAATTTGGGCTGCTTGTGAGGGGGTTCGAACATGGGTTGATGGGTATTGGTCTAGGTGGGTTAGTGTACTCGAGATTCGTGCCAATTCGCAAAGGAAACGGGCTTAAAAACCGAGCTAAAATCGAGCTTAAAACACACGGTTAAAAAACGAGTTCTTCGCTTTTAAAATCGATTTTTCAAATCAATAACCCATTAAAATAAATGACTTTTCAAATCAAATATACTCATAAAATGATTTTTCAAATCAAATACTTATTTTATTTTCAATAAAATAAACTTAAGAAAAATAAATTCAAAATAAAATAAAATAAATTGAATTTATCTAAAAAACCATATTTTAAATATCATTTAAAATAACAAAATGAACTCACTAAAAAACATTAATTTAAATATCATTTAAAATAATAAAAATGAATTCACTTAAAAGAACATTAATTTAAATATCATTTAAATTAATAGAATACTTCATCGACGACGCCCTTTCTACCTCGTAAAACGAGCTCCAAATAATGACAATGACAACTAAAGAATACATATGTCCTATCATCATCGGGTGTTTGTCGGGTTCTCTATAAATTCCAATATCGACGGATACGGGTATCTACAGTTATCGCTCGTTGATGAGCGGGATTTAGGTGGGGATTGGCTGCGGTCCCCCACTGGCGGCGTGGATTACCTGTTGCGATGGGTAATCTGGCTGGGCTACACACTTCGGTGTGTAGTCGGTTACTGTGTAAGATCGGGAAACTGGGAATGGAGGATGATCAGCTGGTTACCTTGTGCTTTTATCTTATTTTGATGGAGCAGTACTGACCCCGTTATTGTTTTATATAATCTGCGGTGATCTATTCGGGGATGGTGAGCAGGCTGTGACAGGTATTGCATTTGGTGAGCTTGGGGCGGTCATGGGAGAGTCATCACGCCAGATGTAGTGTCACCATCATGAGGCTTAGCATATGATTTTGTAGTTGTTAGCATTCAGATTCACTTTTATTGGTTTTTGGAACTTTGTAACCTTTTTACAATTACAATATTTTAATAAATGTGTTTGGGACAGTTACTTTTGATATGTACTAACCTCGGGCAATCGAGATGGTAACAGCCTTTCATGCTAGGGTAGTCCTGGTAAGGTACCTTAGTATGAGAGGGTGTTAGAGTTTCGGTCCGGATTCGAGTAGCTTGAGGAGATTGCTAAAAGGTAGGTTAATCCTACTCGGTTTCAATAATGTGATGTTGTTTATGTTAATGTTGTATTTAGTCTCACATAATTAGGGCAATTGCATTATAACATGTTTAGTGGTAATTACATCATTAAGGGGATGATTATGATATGTTGGGTGTGGTTCATGTATTGGTTATTATCATATATGTTGGAGGATTTGTTGTTGTTGTTGTTGTTGTTGTTGTTGTTGTTGTTGTTGTTGTTGTTGTTGTTGTTGTTTTGGAGACGTAAGACGATTGGGAGATCGTCTTACGCTTAAGTCGCCTCTTGAAGCTTCCCACTCCAAGAGGAATGTGCACATTAATGGCTTTAGTTACGGAGGGACTCGTGTGGTTGAGACACGACGTCTGGCAAGGGATTTGGTTGGCTTCCGGACCCGGTACGTCTGGACGTGTCCAGGTACTTGTTTGTGATTATCGGTATGTCTGGGCGTGTCCCGGTACCAGTGTGGTTGTCGGTATGTCTGGGCGTGTCCCGGTACCATGGTGGTAGTCATTTGATGTTATGCCATTCATACTAGTTGTCATGTTGCACGTTCACACACTAGAGTCGTGCCACACTTTATTTGTTTATGGAAACTGACGTTTGTTGTGTCTGTGTAATTGTCACCTATCTCTTTTGGGGTGGCCTGTGTCGATCCATATGATATCCTTTGGCCATATGGGGAGCAGGTTAAGTACATGTTGTTTGGAAAGCACACGGGACATGGGACGAACTTGATGAGTCATGAGACGAGTATAGTTGGTTAGAGGAGTATAGTGATCATGAGTTGTATTTATTCATTTGTTAATGGTTTGTAATAACTAAACTTATTGTCATTTGTAATAAATGTTTCTTTATTGTATCTCCGATTTACCACCTCGAAAAACCGAGAAGGTAACATCTCCCAATTACCTTGGCCAGGTAAGAAGGTGGTGTTACAACATCTGTTTTCTTATGGGATATTAATTTCAAGCCTATAAGGTGCTGGAGTTATGAATTCGTGGGCTCAAATGAGATATGCATCGGGGTCGAAGTCGGACTCCAGAGAGAGGTAATTGCTTATATTTTTCATAATTTAAATTTTTCGAATTCCATTTATTTAAAATTCGTATATTCCAACGACCTTACCTTATTAATGCTCTCCAAATTCGATTTACGTGATTTTACTTTGCTGGAGCAGATTAAGATTTCAAAAAGCCATAGAGACAAGGTATTCAGAAATCAGTACTCTCATGGCATAGTCAACTTACTGCAATTTTTCCATTTGAGCGAGGTTAACCTTTGTGCTACTGTTTTAACTTAAGGGTTGTGGCTTGCGAGTTCGGGACTCCGATACTGGCAAATGTATGACTAACACTATTTCGTTGTATCTTGGAGTTTCATTCACTCTTTCTTAAAACGATGTGTTGACGCACGCCTATTCACGATGTTTAGGTAAATGATAGAGTTGGGTTAATTCTTAATACTGTTGTAACACCCCATATACCAAGGTGCCTTACCAAGGACCTCCTTAGCATATCAAGGTGCTACCATCTCGGTTGCCCGAGGTAAAGCATAACAAATAAACCATCAAAAACATTTATTAAAAGTACAAAACAGTTTAATCAAAATACAACCTGATGATGTCAAAACAAAAGTTATTTACAACTCCGAAAACAGCCAAAAGAAACTAATGTTTAAGCGACAACGGAAGCTAGCTAAACGAAAGGTGATGACTCGTTCCATCCGTAACCTACGAGCTACATCCACAACCATTACCTGCTAAACCAACTGCTCACCATTCCCGAATGGATCACCACAGTTTTGAAAACAATAAACGGGGCCAGTCAACTGCATAACCAAAATAAGAAATCACAGATACACAATCCGATACACAATCCAATCCAACTGTAGTAACCATCCTCCAAACTCCAATAATAACCCGTAACCGACTACACACCAAAGTGTGTAGCCCTGCCAGGTTACCCATCGCAACAGGTAACCCACACTGCCAGTGGGGGACCGATGCCTTGCCCACCAAATCTCCGCTCAAAACAATGAAATAACCTAGATCATTAATGTGCACATCCCCCTTGTGACGGGAGCCACAAGAGGTGAACATATGGTTGGAACCATCTCCCGAAAATGGTCTCATAAAACCATACCAATCAACAATATAATCTCAATCCAAATGATACAAGTTACACAATCAACCACAATCAATCTTATACCAATTATACAATCAACTGAGTAGAGAAACCCTGCCTTTTCGCAATCCAAGCACACACACAAGTAACCGCAATAACAATCGTCCATGAAACCGTGACCTACAAGTAATAATCACGTACAATTACTAACTACCCCTCAATTAACCGATATAGTAGCCCAATTACCAATTTTCCCAATTTTCCCAAATTAGGGTTTACTTAACTATAAGAATAACAATAAATCAACAAGAATAAGACACTTACTACTGCGATTGACACGGAGTAAGATGCTAAAACTCAAGATCTAACAACCTTCAATTGGTCTCCCTTGTGACGGGTTACCATTTGTGACGGATATTTTGTGAGATAAAATGGTAACAAAATGGGTTAGTGGAGAAAGGGGACCACATGAATAGTGTTGCAGAGAGAGAAAAAGTGGGTACATTGTGAGGTAAAATGGTATCCGTCTTCAGCTTGTGACGGATATGTCATGTCTTCAATGAGAATTTGTGAACAACCTTCGCCTTGGAGATGATTAGAATGATTAGAGAGGCTGTGTACGTAGTTTATGTTTGAGAAAAGTGATAAGAAATGATTAGAAACTGTTAACACGCCTTTATATACTTCTCCAATTATTTTAACCAAAACCGCGGAAAACTAACCCGTCAGACCGGATACTCGGTCGAGTACCTGAAGTACTCGTCCGAGTACGACCTACTCGACCGAGTTCCTCAATACTCGGCCGGGAGCACCCAAAACAGTAGCCTATTTAAAAGCACTCGACAATTTACTCGACTGAGTATGGCCTACTCGACCGAATAAGCTGAGACCAAAAAACCATAGTATTACAACTATAATGTATACGGAGTAAAATACAAATGAAACAGCTTGACATCAAGTTACACGTTTGAGTTTTTGCATTATGAGTGAGGAAGTCAATGGCATGAAATTGATAATGAATAACTTCAGTGTATACTCTGCTGTTGTGACGTCTTTTACTCTATAGATAGCATGCAAAATCTTGTATAAGATTTGTAATTTCAAATTAACTATTTCCAAGACATGACCTTGGAATTAAGATATTTTCTCATGTATGCATTTCATGACCAAAACTTGGCCATAAACTGTTGCAAGCAATTGTGTTTAAATTAAAAAATTGGCACAAAAATCAGATGATGCATATAAATATGTTCCCCGGCCTATGAGACTTTAACTACTGCAAGCCGAGGTAAGTATAGTATAAGGACCCAAATTATCAAGAACAATAGCAATAAGGACCTCAAATACTAACGCGTAGCTTTAAGGACCTGTCTAACACTTCCGTCAAACTTGCTGTTATCTTTCCTTTAATTTCTCCTTCGAAACAATTACGGAGTACATTAGTTGTCAACAGCAACTTGATCACAAGTTAGAATTATTTAACCATCATGTAGATTATTAGTGAACACAAATTCTCATTGAAGACAGGCACATACTAAAGACGAATAGTATCTCTCTCATAATATACAAGTGACACTATTTATGGGGTGCTCCATTTCCCCACTTGCCCTCTCACTTGCTTTATTGTGAGAGGGGGCACTATCCGTCTTCAACTTGTGACGGCTAGTGTCCGTCACTAGCAAGACGCTTTGTTATTAATTTGTTTTACGCTTTTTCAACAAATTCCAAGGAGAAACGCTATTTATTTATAAGTAATTTAGTTTTTTACATAGACCTGACAAACAGATCAGATCACGTCGGGTTCGTGTTACTTATAAATAGACCACGAACTCTTTTATCCAAACTAAACTCAAATAAAACTCGTATCGTGTTCATATTGACCTAATCACCTAAATAGGTCATCAAGTATCAATCCAAAGCCGTAACTTTTGTATCAGGTTCGTCCATTCGTATATGGTTTTCAAGTCATATATCATTTCTATTTCTAAAACTCGTTAATGTTTTCCAAGTAACTTTTAAATGAATACAAATAGGTCTATGTCATTAATATATATGGTGGAATTATCGAATCTTTGATTAGGTAGCTAGATCATTTTTATTTTATATAAAGAGAGTAAAATAAGTTTAAAAGAATTTGTATATAATAATTAATAAATATATAACGTACAGATAATTACGAAGGTCCACCACTGAATTACACACCCTATAAAATTATAAATGAAATATTTCTGTTACGGACTCGAAAAAGGCAAATTCTCACTACTTAAGACATGTATATCCGTCTTAAGCTTAAAACGGGTCAAATGTGTTCGTGTGGAAGGAATAAGAAGAAAAAAAGCAAAATTACATTTGGAAAAACAAAATATTTGTCTTATACGGTTATGCAGGTTTATATTTGACTCGTTTTATTATTAAGACGGATACCTCTATTTTAAGGAATACTGGTTAAAAAAAATTGCAGTAAAAAAGCGTGAGTCAAAATAATTTGCATGTCTAAAAAATACTCCATTTTAACTTCTTGTTAATTGTTTATGCTCTTTAACAGTTTCAAACAAAAAAGAAGAGAAGATAACAGAATATTTGACGGAAATACAAATTAGGTCCTTATAGCTACGCAATAATAGTTGAAGTCCTTATTGCTATCCTCCTTCATATTTGAGGTCCTTACTTTATAGTTTACTCACTGCAAGCCTGGCAGCCTGCAACTAATGGTAAATTCGATAGGTGTATCGAGCATTGACAGTGATTTGATAGTCATTTTAGTTATATTGAACTAAACTTTTATCTTTCAATTCCAATTATACTTGGGACATTTAACCAAAATATTGCCCCAAGTAAGATAATACTCCGTAAAATATCGTCAAACAACAACTACACATAAACGCCCCGTGAATTTCACGGACACAAGAACTAGTTAAAATAAAAATGGCATTTACAATAAGAGGCTTTGATAGTTTAAAATTAATTTAATTCAATGCAGATAACTATTGTATTATTATGATTATAACATTACCGTAATTAAATACGGAGTAATAATTAAATAATAACGTTTAAATTATTACAATTAAATAATTTAAATAATGAATAATGAAAATAAATTAGAATGCAATGATTATAAACGCATAACTGCAGTAGTATCACAACATCGCACCACTAAGTCACTAACTACCCCCTAAACGCCTGGTTTATCATCAAACAAACAAAAAACAAAGTAAAAAAAATACATTGAACAATTAAGGAGAAACCTACAAAAAAAAAAAATAGATTGCAAAACTTCAACGTTACATAGAAGCGAGGGTAACAAGAAAAAAAAAGGGAATATTGGAACAACACAAAAACTTCTGAGAGATGGTCTCTCAATAACAATATTGAGAGACCTCTCTCATGATGGGGTGAGGGACTCACATAAATTTTTTTTCCCTATTATGTTTAGCGAGAGACGGTCTCTCACAAGACCCGGAACAATAAGAAAAAAGGGAATTTTCACAAAGTTGATTTTTTAATCATTGATGAAGAGGTTATCGACACAAGTCAAATTAATAAATCTGAGTTTAGTGTAAACAATAACGGCCCACGTTTTTCAAATGCTAATAGAGCAAGAAAAATGGAAGGATTTCCAAAAGGGGTGAAAAGAGAAGATATAGTGAAAGCCAAATTAATACAAGTAAGTGTTCAATTTAATTTATATTAATCCATGCTTCAAATATTATTATTAATTAACAATTACTAATGATTATTGTTGATTGAGTAATTGTAAGATTATGTTTAATTCAGGGTTGTGATAAATTCACGGGGACATATTACTGAGCCACTGGATTTGTTGGGCTTCTGACTATTTTACCCCTTAGTTTTCAACTATTGACAACACTTCCTTTCTGTCCATTCATCCAGAATAAAAAAATATGGAGTATATATCTCTCTTTCTCCCTCCACCATTTTACTCCATATACAACATTGCTTCGTATTTATTTAGTTTTACAAAGGCTCTTTCTTGCCTTCTTCCTCCCATATAAGGGTTTTAATGATGAACAAAATTCAGTTTATGGCACAACTTTGATATAAATTTTTAAAATCAGGTACTTTCTTGTAAACACTTAAGAATCATCTGAAATTTTGTTATCATTAAAGTATAAAAGTGACTAAAATTGAACCAAATTTTGCCTCAATTTAATTTTTGACAAAATTATTATGGAGTACCTTTTTTCCGCTGGTGTGGTCGTGTGGATCATGTCATAGTTTCGAGCTGTGGAGTAGCGGGTTGGTGTACAACAAAAAGGCGGAATTGGTAGCATCTCTTATTGCGTTTGATTCCGATTCTTTGCTCTTAGATTCAAGCTAATATTAGAAATGATGTATTTGAAAGTGAGAAGAATTACTTGTAAAAACAATGGTTTTCTGGTAGGTTCAGATTGTTGGGAAAAACTCGTATTTCCCTCTTTGTGCAATTACGGGAAAAATAAATAAATAGTGAATAAAATAATTAGACAAAGACACAATAGAATTTTTGGTTACGCGGAAAAACCTAAAATAGGTAAACAACCGCGGGACGAGTAGTCCAATTCTTCCACTATAATATTTGTAGTAGGATTACAAGTCGTCACCTTAATAAGGTGGATATCTCTCACTATTAATAGTGGTTTCTTCTCTCACAAAACTCTCACAATAATAATACTAATTATTATGGATTAATAATATATGTTTTGCGTTTTTGTGATTGATGAAATGAACTCTCTAATCTCACGTATATATAGGTGATCATGAGGAGAGAGTTACTAATTCCTTAAAAGCTTAAATGAATGTTTCACACATTCATTCGATGATGGCGTTTTGAGCATTGAAGAAAACAATGCATCTAACTCACACATTCAATAGATGAGTTTCATCTCATATGAAACATCTTAGATTTAATTGTTGTGTAAATTCCCTCAATTAAAGAGAGAATAACCCAACAAATCTCCCCCTTCTCGACTTAATTGGAGGGCATCACCACACCGGAACCATCACAACAATCATCGAACTTCTTTGTTGATATGATTTTGGTCATCATCTCGGACCAATTGTCATCAGTGTGAACTTTATCAAGTTGAAGCTTCTTTTCTTCTAACACATCTCGAATCCAATGATATCGAACATCGATGTGTTTGGATCTTGAATGGTGGGCTGGATTTTTAGCTAAGTGAATAGCGCTTTGACTATCACAAAGTAGAACATATTTTTCTTGCTTTTGACCAAGTTCTAACAAGAAATTCTTCAGCCATAACATTTCCTTACAAGCTTCAGCGGCTGCAATATACTCGGCCTCGGTTTGACAACGCAACACATTTTTGCGCTTTAGACGCCAAGATACAGCTCCCCCTGCAAAAGTAGTCAAATAACCTGATGTCGATTTTCTGGAGTCGACATCGCCTGCCATGTCTGCATCACAATAACCTTTTAGCAAAGGTTCACCTTTACCAAAACATAAGCATCTATTGCTCGTTCCCCGGAGATATCTAAATATCAATTTCACGGACCAATGTTCCTTTCCGGGATTAGATAAATGGCGACTAACTACTCCGACTGCATAAGCAATGTCGGGTCTTGTACATATCATGGCATACATTAGACTGCCAACAGCGGAAGAATAAGGGACATTCTGCATCTCGAGCCTTTCATTCTCACTAACTGGACTTTGCTTCTTACTGAGTTTGATATGTCCAGGAAGTGGCATACTAACCGGCTTGGCATTGTTCATCTTGAACTTCTCAAGGACTTTCTCAATATATCTCTCTTGGGATAGCCATAAGAGTTTCTTCTCTCGATCACGAATAACTTTTATCCCAAGGATCTGTCTCGCCGGTCCCAAATCTTTCATAGCAAACGATTTGCTTAGAGCTTTCTTGAGCGATACAATTTTCAGCTTATCTTGCCCAACAATTAACATATCATCAACATATAACAATAGTATGATGAAATCACCACTTGCGTACCTCTTCATGAAAACACAATGATCAGTCTGTGTTTTCTTAAAACCGTGCTCGGTCATGAAGGAATCAAATTTTTTATACCATTGTCGTGGTGCTTGCTTCAAACCATAAAGACTTTTGTTAAGACGACAGACGAGATTTTCTTTACCTGGTTTTTCAAATCCTTCAGGTTGCTCCATATAAATCTCCTCGTCAAGATCTCCATGTAAGAATGCAGTTTTCACATCGAGTTGCTCAATCTCCAAATCTAGACTAGCAGCTAGACCCATTACAACTCTGATGGATGACATCTTCACAACAGGGGAAAATATCTCATCAAAATCAATCTCCTTTTTCTGATTGCATCCCTTAACAACAATTCGAGCTTTGTATCGAGGTTTAGGATTGTTCTCTTCATTCTTGAGCTTGAATACCCATTTACATCTCAACGCTCGTTTTCCTTTAGGCAACTCCACTAGATCATAAGTGTAATTCTCATGCAAGGATTGCATTTCTTCTTGCATAGCTTTCTCCCAGTCTTCTTTATTATCGCTGGTTAGCACTTCTCGATAATTCTGAGGCTCTCCCGCATCAGCAATAAGTTCATACTCTTCTTCACTATATCTAGTGGATGGACGTCGTTCTCTACTGCCACGACGTGGTTCAGGTTGAACCGGAGCATTTATATCATCTGCTTCAAACTGTTCAACATTCTGATCATGATTTTGTTCTCTTTCTTCTCTCCCTATATCATCTGGTACCATGGGGGATGGTGAAGAATTATCACGAACAATAATATGAGGCTGAGACTTCTCAGACTCCTTGAGGTCTTCTATTGTTTGATCCTCGAAAAATACAACATCTCGGCTTCTCACGACCTTTCTTTTGACTGGATCCCATAATCTATAGCCAAATTCATCTTTGGGTGAGCCAAGGTAAATACATTGCCTGGTTCTTGAATCAAGTTTGGCTCGCTCGTCCTTTGGAATATGGACGAATGCGCGACAACCAAATACCTTCAGGTGATCATAAGATATCTTCTTTCCCGACCATACTTCATCTGGAATGCCTCTATTTAAAGAGTTTGATGGCGAGAGATTGATAATATCAATAGCAGTCTTCACAGCTTCTCCCCAATATGAGTTTGGGAGTTTTGCGTGAGATAACATACATCGAACTCTTTCACAAATAGTCCGGTTAATTCTTTCTTCGGAGGAGTCTTTTCTAGTCGAATGCCAAAAGACTTGCAATAATCTTCAAATGGACCACGGTATTCACCACCATTATCAGCACGGACGCACTTTAACTTCTTACCCGTCTGACGTTCCACCATGGCATGAAATTCCTTAAAGGATTGGAGTACCTGGTCTTTGGTTTTCAACAAATATAACCAAACTTTTCTCGAATGATCATCAATAAATGTGACAAAATAAGATGCACCTCCTTGAGATTTTTCAGTCATAGAGCAAACGTCAGTATGAACCAAATCTAGGATATATTTTCTTCTAGATGGCGAATCGGATCTTTTAAATGAGACTCTATCTTTGCTTGCACTGCTAAGCAGTGTGTGCAAGGATCAAGAGATTTACCTTTCACCTTTGGTAGTAGGTCTTTTTGTGAGAGAATTTGTAATCCTTTCTCACTCATATGCCCTAACCTTTTATGCCATAACTCCAAGGAAGAATTATCATGAGCAATATTTGCCTCCCCCTTGAATAAGCGCCCATGGGTGAAATATAAGGTACCTTCTTTCTTTCCTCGAGCGACAATCATATTACCATTGGTGAGCTTCCACTTTCCGTCACCAAAGTAATTTATATACCCAGCATCATCAAGTTTACCAGCTGACATCAGATTAAGCCGCAAATCGGGTACATGTCTCACATCCTTCAACATAAGCTTACAACCGGTACTAGTCACTAGTTGAATATCTCCTAAGCCAACAATTTTGCTTGTGACTTGATTTCCCATTTTCACCGTACCGAAATCACCTTTCTTGTAGGATGAAAATAACCATTCATGTGGGGTGATGTGAAATGATGCACCTGAATCGACAATCCATAGGCTTTCATCAGAAGCTAAATTGAGATAATTGTCTTCTCCGATTATAAATATATCGGTTTCTTCCTCAATTGCGACAGCGCTGGTGCTTGGTTCTTCTTACTTCTTTGGGTCAATTTGATCTGGCTTAACCGTACCATTTTTTTGGTCTCTCTTCAGATTTCGACATTCGGGTTTTCTATGACCCGGTTTACCACAGTAATAACAAGTGATGCTTGCTCTAGAACGAGATTTGGATCGTCCTCTTGACTTGTCACGCCCCTTGTTTCTAGAGTTATCACGATTTTCACTTCTGCCTCTGTTTTCAACAACATTAACATCTGAATCTGTTGAAATACCACGCTCCTTTCTCCTTGCTTCTTCATTTAGAAGACTGTCAGTAACGACATCCATGGTGAGATTTCCTTCAAGGGATGAGTTACTGAGTGTAACAACTAAAGTGTCCCAACTCTCAGGAAGAGAGCTTAAAAGCAATAGTGCTTGTAGCTCATCATCAATCTTCATATCCACCTTGGTTAACTGGTTTACAAGACCCTTGAAATTGTTCAAGTGTTCAATCATGCCTTGACCATCTTTATAATCTAACTTCATCAATCGTCTTACGAGAAGAGCTTTATTTCTAGGAGTTTTCTTTTGAATCATAGATTCAAGTTTTGACCATAATTCATGGGCATTAGTGAAAGTAGCCACATGCTCAAATAAACTTCGGTCGATATATTTACGTATCATAGCGACCGCTTTCCGATTAAGGAGATCCCAATCTTTGTCTGATTTTCCTTCCGGCTTGTCTTCACTAATGATAGGCTCATACAAATCTTTACAATATAAATGATCCTCCATCATTGGTTTCCAATAGGAATAATTATCAGCCGTGAGTTTAAACATATCACCATCATAATGAGCGATGGTAGTCTCCATAATAATACACAAGAAAATATAATGAGCCCACTAACGTGGCTCTGATACCACTGTTGGGAAAAACTCGTATTTCCCTCTTTGTGCAATTACGGGAAAAATAAATAAATAGTGAATAAAATAATTAGACAAAGACACAATAGAATTTTTGGTTACGCGGAAAAACCTAAAATAGGTAAACAACCGCGGGACGAGTAGTCCAATTCTTCCACTATAATATTTGTAGTAGGATTACAAGTCGTCACCTTAATAAGGTGGATATCTCTCACTATTAATAGTGGTTTCTTCTCTCACAAAACTCTCACAATAATAATACTAATTATTATGGATTAATAATATATGTTTTGCGTTTTTGTGATTGATGAAATGAACTCTCTAATCTCACGTATATATAGGTGATCATGAGGAGAGAGTTACTAATTCCTTAAAAGCTTAAATGAATGTTTCACACATTCATTCGATGATGGCGTTTTGAGCATTGAAGAAAACAATGCATCTAACTCACACATTCAATAGATGAGTTTCATCTCATATGAAACATCTTAGATTTAATTGTTGTGTAAATTCCCTCAATTAAAGAGAGAATAACCCAACACAGATTTACTTGAGCAAACAAGAAACAACATTGGTTTTTCTTCTAGACTTATCAGGAGAAAGAACTATTTTCAATAAATGGCGGTTTGATTTGTTGCAATTCTTTCGAAAACGAAGCTTGTGTTAGGGATTTTATTTTGATGGAAATGAGTGATCTAGTCTTGAACTTTTAATACTCCCTCCAATCCTCTATTTTCTTCCTCTTTACTTTAGGCACAAGAATTAAGAATTGAGTATTATATTGATAAAAAGTTGGGTGGGGTTTGGTGATAGGAGAGAATGATGAATAATTAAGAGTTAAATAATGAATTGTGGGCCATAAATAGTAAAGTAAGGAATAAAATAGGATTAAAAGAGTTGGGTGGGTGGGGTAATAGGAGAGAGGTATGAATAAAATAAGAGTAAAAAGTTACCAAAAATAGAAAGGGGAAGAAAACCTGAATAACCGTTTTAGGAAATAGGGAAGAATATGGTGAATTGGAGGGAGTATATTTTTAATCCAGATGAATGGAAGAAAGCAAGTGTTTTGTCGGTGGTTGAAAACTAAGAGGTAAAATAGTCAAAGGCCAACAAATCCAGTGGCTTGGTAATATTGCCCCGTGAATTTAACACAACCCATTCATTATGCATGATTAACTTATGTATATAAGAAATCGTATAGATCTTATATTTTATCACCACTAAATTAAATGTAAAATCAATATATTCTTAGAGAGTCTAGATACTTAGCTTCTTTTACTTCACAATCATTTATAATCAGAAATCCAAAGTGTCATATGATGATTAAGCATAACCTTTAGAAACCAAAACGATAATCATTACTACATTAAATCATATTAAATTATAAATATATCAAATCAAAATAAATGAAATAGAATACTTAATGAATTAAATAAAATGATAAAAAAAAAATTATTCTTAGAGAATTCAGAAACTTAACTCATATAGTCAACAAACTATCCAAGTGACGTATAAAGGATGAAGTCAACCTACAAAAACAAAGACCTAAACATTAGCAGATTACATTATATTTATAAAAAAGATAATGAAATAATTGAAATTATAAAAGAATATAAGCTTCAAAACTCCAGAAAGTTAAACTTAACTTTGTTGAGTCCCCATCGTTCTATAATCCGAACAAAATATCGAGCAACAAATGAAGGTTGTAAAACCTAGGAAAATCAAACAAAAAGTCCATTAGATTATGAAATTGAAATACGGTTATTTAAAAATTAGAATTCGGGTCAGGGTTCAGGTTCGGTTGGGAGTTCGGGTTTAGGTATGGTTTTGTATTCGGGTTAGGGTTAGGATTCGAGTTGGGTTGGGTTTGGATTCGAATTGAGTTAGGGTTTGACCTTGGATTTGGGTAAGGGTTTGGTTTGAATACGACTCAGGATTCGGTTTAGGCTTGTGTCAGGTCGTCGGTTCGGGTTTTCAGATTTGGGTCGAGAAAGTTGGGTTTAGGTTGTAGATCTGGGTTTCAAACCCAGAAACTCATCATCATACCCAGATTTACGTCCCTAAATCACAGATCTTCATCCCCAATCAAAGTTCATTCATCACCAAACGCAGAAATCTCTCCCAAATAACAAAAAATGAAATGTTTTTAAGAAAATCCAACTATGAACTCATTTTTATAGAAATTTGATGATAACAAAAAACATGCATTCACAATTTCGTTTTAAATACATATATTAAATCATTGAAATTCAAAAACGATAAAAACTCATCAATAATTTTCAAATAGCAGTGACTACTCGTTATTTACATACAATAATGGAACAATGTTCTTGGCCGTTTTAGTGTATGTCGATGATATGGTTTTGGTGGGAAATTCGATGGAGGCATGTGTGGCATTTAAAAGTTTTTTGAATGATAAATTTGGAATTAAGGCAGGACTTAGAAAAGTTAAAGTATTTCCTGAGTATCGAAGTAGCACATGGCAAAAGCGGCTTATTTTTTATTCAGCGAAAATATGCACTTGAAATTGTGATGGAAGCAGGACTAGAAGGAGCTAAACCGGTCCTTTTTCCTATGGAGCAGCAACACGGGTTAGCTTTGGCAAAGGGCTATGTGTTGCGTGATAGTACGAAGTATCGAAGGCTTGTAGGGAGATTGATATATCTGACGATTACGCATCCTGAACTTGCATACTCCGTACATGTACTGTCCCAATTCCTCAAGGAGCCGAGAAAAGAGCATTGGGCAGCAACATTGAGAGTCGTGAGATGCGTTAAAGGTTCGGTCAGCAGAGGCAGAGTTCTCAGGAAGGGGAGTGAATTGGAGTTAGTAGGATATGCTGATTTGGACTATGCTGGTTGTCCTTTGACCAGGGATATCATTGACGGGGTACTTTGTAAGCATGGGAGGTTCACCTGTATCGTGGAAGACGAAAAAGCAAGTGACCGTGTCTCATTCAACTGCGGAAGCAGAGTATAGGGCAATAGCACATTTGACAAGTGAACTGATTTGGATGAAATCATTCTTGGGATCGTTGGGTATTAAGTATAAGCGGCCTATTAGTGTTTATTGCGATAATCAAGCGGCAATGCATATTGCTAACAATCTCGTCTTTCACGAAAGAAC
Source organism: Silene latifolia (assembly GCF_048544455.1). NCBI lineage: Eukaryota > Viridiplantae > Streptophyta > Magnoliopsida > Caryophyllales > Caryophyllaceae > Silene > Silene latifolia. The sequence continues at coordinate 45,872,166 of NC_133531.1, forward strand.
GAAGCACATTGAGGTTGATTGTCATTTTGTACGACAACGCTTATTAGATGGCACGATTAAGACGGGTTTTATTCGAACAGATCAACAATTGGCAGATATGTGACACCCCTCGATAGGGCATCAAAGAGAACTAATAAATCTAAGCGAAAAATACGATATTTTAAAAACCTTTAAAAGTTTAAAGCGATAAAATCTCCATAAGTGCTCAAACGGAAATGAAAAGTAAGTTAATTAAGTTTTACAATTAAAAACGAAGTGCGTTGGGGAAAAGATATCCCACGAATAAGCACAAGTCTAAAGATAGGCGAGTCTAAGAAAACGATAACTAAGGTCCAAGGGTCAACGTTCTCGCTAGCTCACACGTCTTCCCCATAATCTGCATCACAAACCTGTCATTCATGTAAACATGAATGCCACGATCGATGGGGAGTAACTCGGGGTTCTCCTAAATGATATGTCAAAATACAAGTAAGCAAGAACTTAATTAAACATATTGATCATGCATCATACTTGAATAATAATGAACAAGGGGATATATACGATAATCATAATGAGATAGGCATATTGCATTCATCATGAGAGAGGCATCGAATCATATGAAGAAGATAAATAACGGATCGATTAAATAGGGAAATACATGGATGGAAACCATAGCCATTACTTTGAAAATCTCTTAACAAATATTGCACGGGACGTGGCTACCAATGTCGCATTCATACTTATGGCATGCATCTCACCATAAGAACGGATGGAAACATCGATCCCGACGATCATATCGCAACTAGAGGCTTGCATCTCACCTCCAGTATCCGATAGGACCAAGACTCTCACAAACAATCATAGGAGACGTGAACTCTCGTATATAAGGACACGCCAATGACCATAATCAAGCAAGACATTTACGTAGTATGGACTCATGACACAAACCCCTAGACTCCAACCTCCTGGTAGGACGACGATCATAATACGGTCCTAGTCTAAATCTGGCTAGACTCTCGGGATGGGCGACACCCGATTCGACATACGGTGACCTATCCGCATCCAAGACTCGATCCATGACACCTAACCGTGCCCCAAGGTCGAGTAACCCCAAATCGGAACCATGGTACCTAACCGTACCCCAAGGTCCGAAGAGGCGGAAGGATAACCCAACTCGAAAACAATGGCACCTAACCGTGACCCAAGGTCCGTAAGGGTAAATAAATAAGGAATGTCAAGTCGTCACACAATGTAAATCGTCACACATGGGTCACAAATACGGGTAAAACTGATTGCACAAACATAACGTAAACAATTCATGTGAAGTATGTATAAGTATAAGAGTATAACAAATATCGGTGCTCTCTGCCGGTGTGGGCACCGGCTGCCGGCCCACCGGCAGGGGACACATGCTAAGGTGAAACAAGGTCAAAATAGACGAAAGTGTATTCTCTGCCGGTGCACCGGCAGGGGATACATGCTAATGATAAAACAAGGTTAAAATGCCCAAGTGTGTTCTCTGCCGGTTGACCGGCTGCCGGCCCACCGGCAGGGAACACCTGCTACAGTCAATTAAGTTCAACATTGCACATTGTGTATTCTCTGCCGGCTGCCGGGCCACCGGTAGGGACACACACCTTACCATATGAACTTAGAAAAATCATAAGGAACTCTCTGCCGGTTGGTGGACCGGCTGCCGGCCCACCGACAGAGGCATACAAGGCTAAATTTTCAATTTTTCTAACTCAGAAATACAATGACGCGCTGCCGGTTGGATAGGCCGGCTTCCGGCCCACCGGCAGGGACACCCTGTACACGAAAAACCCAACAAATGACCATCCAAATTTCTTCAATTTCAATCATCTTAAATTCAATCATTTCATACTTCTCTAATATGATGAATACTCGGTAAATTTGGCATGTTAGGATAATTTAAACATATGTCATCAATTATAAACCTTAAAATAAGATAGCATGTCACTCAAACATATGAAAATGCTCATAAAACCACCTCATTCAACACAACAATGGAATGAAATATGAAAGTTACCAACTTTAACATTTGTATGCATCCAACCACACATAAAACACACAAATTTGACATGTAAGTCGAGTAACCCATCACCGTTACCTTTTAGCTCTCAATCTCTAATGGAATCGTCTCACATGCAAGAATCCACTTCCGGGTCAACTAATCTTTCTCCTAAACATAAGAAAACACAAATTAAGACTAAGAATCGAAACTAGAAAAAGGGTACCATGAGTAAAATGGGTCGACAGCCCTATCCATGGAGGAAAGTTGGTTCTTTTCTTACCTAGAAAGATGGAGGGCGATGAGAGGAAGAGATAGACGCGAAAATCACTTGATTCAGATAAGAATTGAACAAGTTATGGTGTTTTGAAGATTTGTAAGAGAAATGTGTAACAATGGTGTTTGTTGTTGAATATGGTGTGCTGAAATGTTGAGGAAGAAGAAGTGGTTAAGATTTCCTTCATGATTTTTATGTGGAGGAAGGAGTAGTATGTGAGCCCATTAGTCATATTAGGCCCAAAATGCAAGATTGAGTCGATATACACAAGAATTTACGTCTCAAGCCCACTACAACTCAAGACGGAAAAATAATATTATTATTATTATCATTATCCGACCAAAATATTTATTTTTGTATAACTTAAGCTTTAAAATGTAATATTTATAAAAATCATATTTAATAATGAAATTAATTTAAATTAAATAATTTAAAATATAAATAAGACAGTAGATGGTTAATTAAATTATAAATGTCAAAATGGAAAATTCGCGGGTGTTACAATCACCCCATCTTTTAAAAAGTTTCGTCCTCGAAACTCGAAACTTGAAGGTAGAAAAGAAAGGTTATAAAAATGAAACTGAACTTTTAAAATCGGTAACCAAAACATGAAAAGGTTACTTTACTTATAAGGATTAAAATTCTTTCAAGAGTTTCATCTAAAATTTTCCGACATTAAGTGTAAGTCTTATTCATGGAACGAAATTGCTCTTGTTGTACACACAAGAACGCTAACTTTCCAAGTCAAGGACAGATTTAAAACAAAATCAATTTGCTGACAAGCGTAGAACAAGTTTCCAAACGTCTCCAATAACGAGTTCTAACATCCGGTCAACGTCAAATTCAAATGGAAAAGATAATCTACTCAAATTTTATTTTGCAAAAGCCAAAATAAAAACGAAGGTTTCACCTTAAAACTCAAAAGGGAGTCAGATTTCTGAAAATGTAATATTAAACCTTCACCAAGAAATCATAAACAGATCAAAGTTAACCGAAATTGGATAAAATTTAAAGAAATTTCGGGTTTAGCAATTAAAATCATGATAAATGAGTCTATACTCAAGGAACAAAAGGAGAATTAAATCGAATTTTCATTTATTTTTTTCAAAATTTTAAAATAGGTAAGGTTTGCAAAAGTAACATTAACTTCTAACAACGAAACAAAACTGGTAGCTTGAAAATTTAGAAGTTGTACAAAAAGGAAGGTAACTTAGATAGTATAAAAAAAAAGTACGAGCGTAGAGGATTCACACTTAATCAACAAAAAGGGCTATGACGAACTCCCTGGGGTAAGAATTGAAGTAAGGTCAACAAGGATGTCAAACATAGAGCTCCACAGGTTACGAGTACCAAACTTAAAGGAGGAGCATGATGAAGCGAGAAGGAGAGGTATGAACATTAACGCTTATGATAAAGGAGAAAGAGAAATTAGGCAACAAGAAAACGCCAGATACTCAAACCTCAAATAACAACGTCATCCAAATGGTTCTGAAAACTTCCTAACAACCAACTTACGACTACAATGCTCTCAAGGGTTTCCTCAAATCACTTATGTTACTTCATCTTAATCTAATCCCTGAAACATGGTACTCCACTATGAGTGTAATCTCATCACTCTAAACCCTCAAACATCCACAAATATCTTCCACAAGATCAAAGTCAAAGTTTCCAACAAAGCTATACTCGTACCCAACTAGTGTCAACTATGAGTTTCTCAAAATGGTAAAACCCTCAATCAAAATTCCAATACCAAGCTCTAAATTCCAGGTTCCCTAAATATTCCACAAGGTTCTCATTTCAAAGCAAGGTAGTAACAAGTCAACCTAAAACTCCTTTCATGAAAGTTCACTCTACTACACACTCTTTTGAGAAAGATGCACAATCACCCAAGTTTGAAAAATCAATAGGATCTCGAGTCCTTCCGTCCTTTTACTTATTACGGATTCCCAAACGTGTGGACAGCGGGGCCCACGGGGGCGCTTGGGAGGAAGAGAACAAGCGTTTGCATTTTTTGTTGGAGTCTCCACCAATTTTTATGGGAAATTGGAACCGTTCGAATACCTCGTGTCATGTCAAGACACAAAGTAGAGACATGAACACTAAGCAATCGTTGCCCTTAACATTCTATGTCTAGAATGACTCTCGTGGATGCCAATGAATACGGATGTTCACAGAGATCTGGAGTAAGGGGTGAGGGTACGTATTATGAAGCTCTTTTGATCGAACACCTAATCCCGCCCGCCTCGATAGCGGCCTCTACTAATGATTAGGGATATCATCTATACTCGATATATTGTCGATTATATGCACGCAATGCAACATCCAAGTTTTAATCCTAACATGTGAAGAATAGACTAAGTCGGTTGACACATAGTTTAACAATCAATTGGGTCGAAGTAGGATTTAATGCTCAACTACATGTGAAAACATACAAATGATACAAAAAATAAAATTACAATAATAAGAAATTACAATAATTACATTGAATTAGGCGATTTATGTCGAAAATAACTTCAAAACGGATAATTTGGAAAAAACGAATAAAAGAATGAATTAACGAACAGATCAGAATGTGATAATACGGATAATAGTTAATTATACGTAAGCTAATTAAACTAGGTCAAGCAACAACGGAGTTCAGAGACGAACCCAACTGGAACAGTAGCGCAGATCGCGCCCTTTGGAAGAGGCGCAGCGATTCTTGCCGCATTCAAGGGTGAGTTCTCAGGCGTGAAGCGAACTAAATCGTTAATGTTAATTGGTGAATTTAATGGTTGATTACAATATTTACTCGGATGAAAGTGATTAATAGGTTATTTACATGCGATTAATGGTCATAAAAGCAACAAAACATAGACGAGACGGAGTTAAACGAATTATTTACCTGAACAAATGATCGATTAGCGACACGAGTGAATGAAATAAATTAAACATGACGAATAAATGACGAACAACGGATGAAAATATATCAAAGGGTCGAATTCCAGAAACTCAATATAAACGAATCGAATTTCTACTACCCAGGTTGAATTTAATGACGAAAACCCGCAAATATGAGATTATAAGGGATTTAAGTCGAATTTAATGACGAATTAAACATGTGAATGAATGATAAATAATATACATGTGAGATGATAAGCTATTATGTCAAAGAATTAACAGGAAACAAACGAAACAAATTTTCACGAACGAATTACAGAGGACGAAGGAAGAAGAAAGGAAGCGAGAACTGCGCGGCCTCACGAAGAGGCGCGGCAGAACTGCGCTCCTTTCGAAGAGGCGCGCGATTCTTGCTGCGTCCTTTCTCGACGATTTGCCTTCTGGAAATCCGTAAAAAGAGGTTTTAAAGCACGGTTTTAGAAATCGGTTTTAAGAGGTATTTTCGACATAAACCTTACATTGATGATACAAAAGGTAAAGAACAATAATAAAAGAGAGATTATACACCCTCAGACTTACATGTTTGACGAAACGAGATGAACTAAGTTATCGATTAGCGATGCTCGACTCGAACTATAATGCAAATATGAAAGTGCCCTCGTAAGAGGAAAACGATTAGATTAATTAAGTTGATTGATTGTGGAGTTGGTCAAATTGGTCGGTCATGCAAACGAGGCTGGTACTCCGAAGGATCCGAGCTTACGTGGTCGAATGTTCAAGCACGTAGACGCCAAAGAGTAAGAACAAAGGTCTAGAATGCAAAGGGAGAAGAGAAGGGCGAACACTCGCGTGAGAAATATGAGGAGCGAAGGCTCCTATTTATACTAATCACGTGAAGGAATTAGGGTTTCGGAGAGTCTTTGGAAGTGAATCTCGGAAAGATATGAAAAAGATACGAAAATTACGCAGAAAAGGACCTCGGAAGTGGCGCGCGAGCCCATCGCGCATCTCTTGGAAGAGGCGCAGACCACCTGCCGCGTTTTCCCAAGTGGTTTCCTCCTGCGGAAGAAAGATTTTCGTGTTTAAGTTATGGTAGGACGGAATATTTTGGTTTTCCTTAATATCTTGTGTGAATATTACGGGAAATTGTTTACCAAAGGATAAAGATTGTGAAATATATATAAAATATGGAATAGAAATATCCGGAACATTCCAGAACATTCTGACTCGGGATTTAACGGTTATCAGAAAATGAAGACGGTTTTAGGCCCGGACTCCAAATGTACTCTAATTACTATCAAAATGACCGTATCGGCACGTAGATGACAACTAAGAGGTAGACATCAGTATTTGAGCAATCACTTGATGATAAACTTACGAACTGTCACAAATCGTTTCACGTAGCAAACATGCGGCCCAATCATCACCGGGTGGTTTGCGGGAGGTGCAGCAATGAGGTATCTACGGAGCCCCCACTTTGAATGAGGCTTGGACAAGGCGAAATTCAAAGTATAGCCATCAGGTCAATCGAAGATTACAACCTGACGACTATGGCGACGAGAGGCGGCTCAAGGGGTCTGAGCCAAGGACCTGTCGTCGGGAACATTTTAGAGTCTGTCGACTATCGGGGAGGGTCGTTTAAAGTCCATTAGACTACGTAAGGAGGCTCACCAGCCATAAGAAGAAACCATACCTGAGACTTCTTCTCGAGATGTTTTCGGAGGTGCATAGGAGCTAAGGGTAAGCGTAGGAGCTAAGGGTAAGACCTAAAAGATATATAAGGATTGTGCTAGGGTGTGGGGCCCTAAAGGAAAGCATCGACGTGAAGGAGGCCAAATATAAGTTCAAACTAAGGGGTAACTAAGGCTCGAGTGTAGGAACTCTATCGGTTTGGGAACTTAAGGAGAACGACACCTTTGTCGTACTCCGAGGGGAAACAAGAAATATTTGGAGTGGCAGGACAGAGGCGGAAACTGCTGGGAGAAATCTGTTCGTGTTCAGCTTCGAACAAACTTCGGAGGAAAAGGGGCTGATATTGATCTTCATGTCTCGAGAGGGAAAGTCTATCCGCTTACTCTCGTTGGGGAAATATAAGGAAGGCATGTCGAAACACCTGTAAAGAATAAATGCTCATTGTGACGAGCAAAGTTTTGGAAGCGATAAATAACGTGTAATAGTCTGCTGTTGGCTTAGAAACGCGGGCCGGAACGAGAGATAATCGTCAAACGGACCAAAAGGATAAAATAGCATCGGGGAAGAGGCGCACCAAAGATGGGCCCACAAATAACGAACTCATAACGAATTTTTGAAAACTCGTAAGGAGGGAACACCATGAAGAGGCGCAGCAAGAGCTGTGTCTCTTGGAAGAGGCGTAGCACCTGCTGCGTCTGTTCCCCAAGTTGTATTTTCTGCGTAAAAACGCGATAAACAGAGGGATTATTTCATTTGTTTCGAAACACAAATCCTCTCTTTCTCTCTCAAATCCTAACCATTTCCGCCAAGGTTTGATCCAAAAGCTTGTATTAATCATGACTAATCGAGGTATGTGTCTCATTCTTGCATTAATCTTCTGTATTTGTTCAATTTTGGATCGAAAAAATTAGGGTTTATGACCCAATTGATCGAAAATTTGGGGCTTTTCCCCCAAATGCATTTGCCTTGTGAAATTGGTATTAGAAACGGATAATTGTTAGTATAGGGAACATAACCATGTATTTGTTTCGAATTTTTGTTGAGTTTTGAGCATTTGAGTGAATTTGAGACGGTTTCACAGCTAAACCGTAAATTGCTTCGAAAATAGCCTTAGGATTGCCCATTTGCGATGAAACTTGATATTTAGGATCCTAGGATGATGGGTAAACTTCCTACCATCTCAGAATTTTGGTTTGTGACGGCTTTTTCAGGACACTTTTCTAGGGCATAATCGTCGTTATAACGAAATGCTGCCGAAATTTCGACTCGAACCCTGAAATAGGCTTCCAATTGGGCTTGACTTGACCCTAACTACCACATGAGTGATCGGGTTCGTGAGAATATGGCCAAAGATGGCGAGAAAGGGCGATTTCAGGGCTTCCGAAGGCTCGAAAATCCCTTAACCAAGGCTCGTCGTCACGTGACGCGGCCTAAATTTGCTTGAATGCTGCAGGTGATGAGGCTTCTACTTCTGGGAGAGCTCCCTTGGAGATGGACGCTGCTATGTCGAGGAGGCTTTGGAGCAGGCCTTCACCGCTGCGGTGATGGCTGCCGGGGACGAGGTCCATGAGGAGGAGGCTGTTGAGGAGGAGGAGGAAGCCCCGAGACGGGCCAACGTTGGACGAGGAGGTCGTCGGTGAGGGAGCTCCGCGTGGCCGAGACCAGGGAGAGCGAGGCACTTGCTTTGTGGGTGCAGAGGGTCACCCGTCCTACGGATCTGAAGAGCTTGGTAAATAGGAATCCACTACTCATCACTCACCTTCTTTCATTCATTTGTTCATATCTCTTCCAATTTTCATTCAAAACTAAAGATAACTTTTGTTTCAAATCACAACAGGAGGCCGGGAACATCGGGTCGTTCTCGGGTTACACGACAGCGATGGAGTGCTACGAGCGGCTGTCGGCGAAGGAGCGCGCCATGATCGAGCGCGGAGCGTTCGGTGCCTTGGTGTAGGCCTGGAGGGATATCGCGAAGAGGAAGCTGCGGGCTAACCTTAGCCTGGTCCGCGCTTTCTTGGACCGATTCTGGGATACGACTTCCACGTTTCACATGCCTTTTGGTGAGGTGGGAGTCACTCTGGAGGACTACGACATGATTTCTGGTCTGTCGTGTGGGTTTGAGGCTGTGGAGTGGCCGGAGACTGCCATGAGGGTGGACTCGGCCGAGGCCAGGAGGTTGATCAGCTGGAATTTGTAGCCGAAGGCTGTCACAGTGCCGGGTTTGGTGCCCAGCTCCTACGTTCGAGACTACTTTGCGGGAAAGACCCCAGCGCTGGTGACTATCGACGGGAGGGCGACGGCTCCTCCTCCCTGTACAGCTGAGCAGAGGGCCCGCCTATGGCTCTGGTGGTTTCTGTCTTCGATTTACCTCGGAGACAAGGGAGAGAGGCTGTCGACGAAGATTCTTCCCTTCCTTTCTGACCTGAGCTCCCTAGGGCGATGGGACTGGGTCACTGCTGGTTTTGCGGTCCTCATCCGCTTCATGAGGGCCATGGTTCGTCCGGAGTTGATGGAGAAGGGGACTTCTCCTGGCGCTGTCGGACCCGGACTGCTGTTGGAGGTATGAACCTTCATTTAGACTAAAATCAATTCCTTTCTTTATCAAATTACGAAAGATCGTTATTGATTATCTTGCTTTGCAGGCGTGGGTGTACTCCTACTTTCTGGGCCTCGCGCCCAAGAGGACGGAGCCGCTGGAGAGAGCCTATTCCGTGGTGAGGGATTGGGTCATGTGCAGGACGAGGAGCAAGCGTTCCTCTCACGGTGTTTACCGACGGGACGTGAACGCTCTTGCTTGGCTCATTTGCTTCTCTATTGCTTTTAAATTGATCATAAGAATGATTCCGTGTTTGTCTTGTCCCAGTGGGAGCCCAGGCCTTGGGCGGAGTACGCTGGAGCGCGTCCTTTTGTGGCTGAGGTCCTTCGACCTAGGAGCTCGAGCCGGCTGCTGTTGAGGACTTCGATGGGTCCTGTGTGGTACTTGGGCGAGCGCTTGGCTCGTCAGTGCTTTCGGGATGTGTTGACGGTTCCCATCGATCCTCCTAGGACGATGTTCAGGGAGCCTTCTGAGGCAGAGAGGGAGGCCGACTTGGCTGGCGTCGGTGGTGACGCCCTCCTTCTTCCTGGCGAGGACTACTCGGCATTCCTCTACGGGAGGTTGGCGTACTGGCCGGTGGTGGTGACTGGTGAGCATCTTTACTCTTCTTCTTTACTTGATTTTTGAGAATTATGATGAGAGATCATCGATTAATGAGAAATATTTGGTTTTGTAGGAGGTTGAGGCGGTGGGCATCGAGCCCCAGAGACCCTCGAGTACACTGACACGACCGGGAGGACGACGATCTCCGAGCTGCGTGACTTTGACGTGGCTGTGACGGATGCTGGCCTGGACGACTGGCAGCATCTGATTCGGAGGGTGAGCCTCTAATTTTTCATAATTTTCGTGTAAGAACACATTTGGTTGAACTTGTTCAATATTTGAGAATTTCCTTTTGAAAATGCAGGTTGCGCCGTCTCGGTTCGTGGCGTTATGGAGGGTGGCCAACAGGCTGCGAGCTACAACCGTTGAGGCACTCGTCGGCGGTCGAGGCCGTCAGGGATGAACCTTGTGCCTGTTCCATTTTTGAATTTTGATTTTCCATTTTTTCTTGTAATTGCTTGAAATGATTGACATGAGCCAATTTTGTTGTTTATAGGGGGACCGCGAGCTGGAGCGAGAGTTGACCCAGTATTGGGAGGAGACGGCTCGCTTGTTGAGGGAGCTCGAGGTTCGAGACGCCGAAATTGCTGCTCTTGCGGCAAGAGTTGCGGAGCTGGAGGGCGACCAGCAGTAGTTTTGTGTAGTTGTTGTTTGTTTCTTGCACATTTGTACATTTTGGACCTTCATTTTGAACATTCCGGACTTTGTTTGGGGCTCGAGCCCCTAGTTTGTTGTACATTTCCCTTTTTGGTTGTATATAAGATGGCCTGAGTGCTTTTGCTGCTGGGTTGCGTTTGCTTGTATCTGCAGGTTAACTTTGAACAGGTTTGGTAGATGACGGTTTACGCCGTCATGCTGCCGAAATTTACATAGAAATCACGCAAAACATACATTTGTATATACACATGGCCTGAATTAGCGCAAAACGAGTGACTCAGAAGAATGCAAAAATGCAAAAATTTTGCCGGAAATAACCGGACGGTAGGGAGGGTTACCCCCTAAAAAAAGAAAAAAATAGAAACCTATAAGTTGAAAATGAGATGATTAAGAAAGAAATGAAATAAATTAAAATTAGAGTTATTTCCTAAAATGAATTATAAAAATGAAAATTATTTCTTAAAATGAATTATATTAACATGAGAATTATTTCCTAAAACGCAAATGTGCAAGTGTGGTAAAATGACGAAAATGTCGATGTCGTCTCGAAATGCGTGCCCGCGGAATTTAGGAAACACGAAATATGGTAACTTCCACGTATTTACCAAAATAATAACCCATAGGAATAGGAAATTATTCGTCACGGAATTAGGAAAGATTCACCGCGGAAAATCACAGAAATCAAGCTAAGGAATAGCAGGTGCTTCGCCTGTTCCCAGGTGGTTCTGTTCTGGCAGATTTTTGGAAACGGAAATTAATATAAATAGAGACGTCGATAGAGCTTTTATTCACACAATTCTTTCGTCTCTTCCTCGTCTTATCACATAAAAATTCTTAGAACAATTCCTCATCATGAATACTTTGGAGATTCGCGTAAAAGAATGGACCAACGAATTTTCAAACATGGAGAAATACGACATGGGCGCCTATAATCTTGGATCATTGTTGAGTTTGAAGCTTATCAAGGTTGTCAAACCATTCTTGGATGCTTGTCTTGATTATTGGGACCCGAATTTCCATGTTTTTGCGTTCCCTGGAGGCGATATTTGCCCATTTTCTGAAGAAATTGCTGCGATTGGTGGGTGGGACCCTGAACACTTGCCCGCCATTCCTTCTACTTCGCAAGGGTACAAGAGCAAATTTAGAGACTTGCTTGGGTTGACTAGACTCGAGATGGACCGTCTAGTGACCTCGAAAGGAGTGCGAATGTTGGACTTCATTGACCGTTTTATTAATAGGGACGGCCCCGCCGTTTCTTATGTTGTTAGGCGAAGGGCATTTAGATTTTGCTTGTTGCATGTGTATGTCTTCCAAGGGCATGTTGATGAAGACTTGAGAGGTGATCCCCGTCTTCTGGGCCTTGTTGAGCAAATGGAGCTGCGCAGGAGCCCAACTTGTTTATGTCTTGGAGAGATCCTATTGGGCTTGGATAATAGGAAAGCCAATCGCGACCTACCATTTTTGGGAAGTCCCGTCATTCTGCAGGTAAAAGAACAATTTTTTTTTTTTTTTTTTTTGATGTCTAATACCCGCGTTTGGTAGGTCTGGCTTATGGAACGGCTTCGATTGATCGAGCCCCCAGTTCATGTTCCTTCTTATCATGCTCGTTCAATTGCGATGAGGACCAGGCTTTACATGGTGGACTTCACCCGAGTCTGCAATTATTGGGAGAACAAACTGAAGAGTGATGATGGCCCTTTGATCAGGTGGACTGTACCGTGGTGGCACCTCAAATCTGTCACTGGAGTGTCTTCTTTGGATCCTACCCGATCTGTGCGCATTCCTGGCTTGGAATTTATGGTGTGCATCTTCCCGAAAAGGTTAATGAGACAGGTTGGACTAAAGCAGACGATCCCGAAGCTTGATACCGTCCCGCAGACTGCCGTGGCGCTTACTACAGAGAGCGGAAGGGAGTGGGCCATTAAATGGGGCCAAAGAAACGTATGGTTCTTGAACTCTTCTGCTAATGCCTTATGGGTGTCGGATTCCTATCTGCGATGGAGGAAAGCTGCTACTCCGGAAGAGCGCGAGAGATTGAGGAAGCGCGAGCCTGTTGACTACAAGGTGCGCGAGGTGGAAAAGGAGAAAGAGAAGCATTTGACTGAGGGAGAGGAGGAAGCCGGATTTCGAGTGGTTCATCCTTCGAAGAAACCAAAGACCTCTCCTATCGTGGATAAAGTGATTGACAAGAATGGGAAGTCTAGGCCTCGAGAAAGACCCTTGGTGATTAGGTCCGAAGTGGCGCAAGAGCGTCGAGGTCGTCACAAGAAATATGACAAGAATGACAACGGCAAAGGGAAGATGGAAGAATAGCCCGAATCTTTATTTATTATTTATTATTATTATTATTATTATTGTAATAAAAAGGTGGGGTTTTTAGAATCCTAGCCTATTTTATTTTTATTATGTAACGTACTATTACTAGAAAACGAATGAAATAAAAAAGGTTAAATGGTTATGAAACCGTTGTGATTTTCTATTTATTATTCTTGTTGAATTCCAAATGCAATGCAAATGTCCTTCTATTTACATTTTAAAATAATGGGTTGTATCCTGTGAAGGATTGCCTACGTATTCATAAAAAATGAAATCAAACCCTTGCGCGTAGTTCGAGTAAATGTAAAAGAATAATTGTTCTAAGCAAGAGCTTGTAATGAACTTAGAAAATAAGCATGAGCTTTTACTTACTTGTAGACACCTCGTTTCTGCACCTCTCGCAAACCACCCGGTGATGATTGGGCCGCATGTTTGATTCGCGGAACGATTTGTGACAGTTCGTAAGATTATCGTCAAGTGATTGCTCAAATATTAATGTCAACCTCTTAGTTGTCATCTACGTCCCGATACGGTCGTTTTGGCAGTAATTAGAGTGCATTCGGAGTCCGGGTCAAAAACCGTCTCCATTTTCTGATAGCTGTTAAATCCCGAGTCAAAATGTTCTGGAATGTTCCGGATAATTCTATTCCATATTTCTCAAATTTTATCTTTTGGCAAATAATATCCCGCAATATTCAAAAGATAATCGAATCAATTCCGTCCTACCATAACTTAAACACGGAAATCTTTCTTAAACAGGAGGAAACCTCCTGGGAAGAGACGCAGACAGTCTTTGCGCCTCTTCCAAGAGACGCAGTGGCTGCTGCGCCTCTTCCCAGACCCTTCTTTGCATGATTTACGTATCTTTTTTATATCTTTCCGAGATTCACTTCCAAAGAGTCTCCGAAACCCTAAACCTCCGCATGATTAGTATAAATAGGAGCTTTCGTTCCTCATATTTCTCACGCGAGTGTCCGCCCTTCTCTTCTCCCTTTGCATTCTAGACTTCGTTCTTACTAATTGGCGCCTACGTGCTTGAACCTTCGACCACGTAAGCTCGGATCCTTCCGGTACCACCTCTCCGTTGCATGACCGACCAATTTGACCACTACACTCAATCAATCTAATTAATCAATTTGTTAAATCGTTTTCCTCTTTAGAGGGCATTCTTTCCTTGCATTCGCGTCGAGCATTCACTAATCGATCTTCTTAGTTCATCTCGTTCCGTCAACATGTAAGTCTGAGGGTGTAATAATTCTCTTTATTTATTGTATTTATTCTATCGTATCATCATTGTAAGATTCACGTCGAAAGTACCTCATTTAAACCGATTTCTAAAACCGTCTTTAAAACCACGTTTTTGCGGATTTCCGATGAGAGACGTCGAGAAAAGACGCAGCAACTGCTGCGCCTCTTCAAAGGAGCGCAGCACCTGCTGCGCCTCTTTGTGAGGCTGCCGCAGTTCCTGCTTCTTTTCTTCTTCCTCGTCCTCTGTAATTCGTCTTTTGTTTTATTTGTTTTCTTTTGTTCTTTAATTCATTCGTATAATTATTTATCATTAATAATCCATATGTATATTATTCATTCACATGTTTTAATCATCTCAAATCCGACTTAAATCCTAAATAATCAATATTTACGGGTTTTTCGTCATTAAATTCAAACCCGGATTTTAGAAGTTCGATCTGTTCATATTGGGTTTCTGAGGTTCGTCATTGATATATTTGCATCCATGTTCGTCATCATTCGTCATGTTTAGTCTAATTAATTGTTTAGTTTGTCCCATTCACCGATGTCACTAATTAATCATTCATTAACATCGACCCTTCACATAATTAATCCGTTTATTTCCGTCTCATCCATGTTTTACTGTTTTTTTATGACTTTAATCGCATGTAAATAATCCATTAATCACTTTCATCCGAGTCAAATAATTTAATCAACCATTAAAATCACCAATTAGCATTAACGGTTTGCAGTTCCGGCTTCACAGCCAGAACTCACCCTTGGAACAGACGCAGCAACTGCTGCGCCTCTTCCAAAGGGCGCAGTGCCTGCTGCGCCTGTTCCAGGATGAGTTCTGTCTCTGAACTCCTTTTCTGCCTTGACGTAGTTTAATTAGTTTACGTATTAATCAACTAATATCCGTAATATCACTAGTTTCTGTTCGTTATTTTATTTTTATTTTTTTATTCCTTTTTATCAAATTATCCGTTTTAAAGGTATTTTCGACATAAATCGCCTATCTCAATGTAATTAATGTAATTTCCATTATTGTAATTTATCGTTATTGTATTGCTTTTATTGCTTGTATGTTTTCACATGTAAATGAACATTAAATCTTACTTCGACCAAATTGCATGATAAACTATTTGTTCACCGACTTAGTCTAATTCTCACATGTTAGGATTAAAACTTGGATGTTGCATTGCATGCATATAGCCGACGATATATCAAGTACGAATAACTTCCCTAATCATTAGTAGAGGCCGCTATCGAGGCGGGCGGGATTAGGTGTTCGATCAAAAGAGCTTCCTAATACGTACCCTCACCCCTTACTCCAGATCTCCGTGAGCACCCGTGTTCATTGGCATCCACGAGAGTCATTCTAGACATAGAATGCTAAGGGTAACGATTGCTTAGTGTTCATGTCACTACTTTGTGTCTTGACATGACACGAGGTATTCGAACGGTTCCAATTTCCCATAAAAATTGGTGGCGACTCCATACAAAATGCAAACGCTTGTCCCTCGTTTCTCAACCAAGCGCCCCGTGGGCGGCCCGCTGTCCACAGTTTGGCGACTCCACTGGGGATATACACTTACGTGTAGCTAGGGTGAAACTTGAACAAGGTTAGGGAATAAGTTTGTACAAGACAATTGTCGGTTTTCATAACTCGGTCTTCCTAGACCGTTTAATCCGGCCTTCCTAGGCCCAACCCAACCCATTCGACCAATCGTCCCGTCTAAACGGTCCTAATTCTTATTTGGGCCTAAGGATGGATAGCGATTGACGTCATCCATACCATGATGCTTACTCTTGTTTGTATCAAGGGCCTTCACTACTTGAGGAAATGGACTAGGAATCGGCCTTACTCTTGTTTGGCACGAGCCTCTCCACAGACTTCGGGTTTGATGGTTCGGTATGGCAACCCACCCTTTAAACCAAAACCCTTCTAAATGCACTCAGCATCCCGTTATAATGCTTGTATAAATGTGTAAACCTTACGTGATCACCATTTCAAAACAAATCATGACGAATTTTCAAAAAAAAATCAAAACCCAATTTCAATCGAAAATTTCGAAAAAAAAAGGGCCTTTAATTAGCGCAAAATCCGGTCAAAACTCTGTCCGTTTGTCGTGTCAAAATTCGGGCCACAAGCCCATTTCAAACCTCACCTCGAGTCCACTCCTACAACTACACTACAGTTGGCTAGGACACACATTTTCAAAGACCTTGTCTTTCTTCAAAAATCACTCAACACAAGTGGCACACACCCACTTCACGAGTCAAAACTTTTCCGCTTTTAAGTGTGATAGAATGGTCGATCGTGTTTTGATTCGTCGCCGATCTCTTATCCAGTTTCCAAGATGCCTGGGTCAAGTGATGAAACAAACCTCCAGCAACTTCAAGAAAATAGTGATCGAATCCTAGCCGCGATAGCCCAAATGCAAATCACTCAAGATCAAACCTATGACCGCCTCGAACTTATCGAAGGCTGCATCTTTGATGTAGAGGGAAAGTTACCTCCTCCTGAAAAAGAAGTACTACAATTTTCTGATGACGAGTCTAAAGACGAGAATCCTTTCCAAGGGACGACCGCAGCTGAGAAAAGACTCCAATACCTAGAGGAGCAATTGATGTACCTTAAGGGGAATGACATTTACAGGGAGAACAATCGTAAGTATGAAGCCGTCAATTCCAAATTGCCCACTAACTTTAGCATGACGGATATCCCTAAGTTTAAGGGACAAGAGAATCCTTTGAACCACATCCGCGCATTCAAGGACTACATGTCTATCAAAGGCATCAAACCCGAGATGTTCTTAAGGATCTTTCCTTCATCTCTCGACACCATCCCGAAGCAATGGTTCTACACTTTAGATCACAAAAAGGTCGCTACTTGGGAGGACGCCGCCATCGAGTTTTCGAAACAATACGCGGATAATGCCGAGATCCAAGTCAACATGCGCACTCTAGAGGTTCTTACCCAAAATGACAAAGAAGGATTCACCGACTTCCTAAGTAGGTGGAGGAAGACTAGTACCCAACTAGTTGAACGCCCGGATGAGGCCACTCTTGTGGAAAAGTTCGTGGACAATCTCAAGCCCATATATGCCAACCATTTGAGATATCAAAACATCAAAACCTTCAAAGACTTAACTGTACTAGGGACGCGAATTGAGGACGACATCCGTAAAGGACTCTTGTCCAAAACAGTAGGTCGAGGGTACCAAGGGTCCACAAGTCGTTCATACGGCTCTACTAGCAAGACCGACGAAGTTAACCTTCTCGAGCCATCCAAGAAAACTAGCCCACCAAGGAAGTTCACAAACCTTGGAGATACATACTCCAACGCTCTAAAAAGACTAATGAAGCAAGGTAAACTCCAACCCATTGGGCCTACTCCCGAACCTGAAAGGAAGTCCAAATTCTGGGACGAAAATTCCTACTGTGAATATCATAGAGGCAAGGGGCACGATACAGAAAAATGCTACAAGTTGAAACACGTGCTTCAGGATATGATTGAAGACGGTCGACTCCTAATTCCACCAGGAGGTAAACCCAACAACACTCAGAATCCTCTTGGAGTTCTAGTGATTACAAGTGACGAATCTACCTTAGATTGCTCACATCTCATTTCTCCCACCGAAGATGAAATTCACGCAATTGAGAAAGAAAAACTCTACTCTACCATCTCCCCTACCATTTCCGACTTCATCGCATGGGCAAGGAGTGTAGATAGACAAGTGTGGGAACTAGAGAATATGGTAACAAACTTACGTGATCCTAGGGCAACGCCTAAAGAACGCGTACCATTGACCTTCTCTCAAAACGCCACCATGCAAGAAGTAGTCGCCGTGGTCGACAAGCTAGTCAATCAAATCATACAACTAGAAAGTGACATCATAAGGATGAAGGAACTAGCTGCAATCAATGGGGTTTGGGCCGATGACGACGAGGATGAGTATCTCATCGAAAACTCCTTAGTCAAAGAAATAGTCCAAAATGGCGAAGACCAAGATGTGGATCACCTAACTCGCTCGGGTCGTCCATACCAAAGCACCACTCAAAACGGTCCAACCAATGTCATCACACCAAATGACAACGAAGACGACCCCACTGATCATTTGCTCAAGCAATTACAAAAACCAAGGCTGATCTTTCGGTCCCGGCAACTAGTGGCAAGCTCATTCCCGCATCGCCAAGCTTTACTGCAAGCGTTGGCCAAACTGAATGTAGCGCATAACTCTACTCCCGAAGATGTAGTCAACTTGGTCTTCCAAGAATCACCGAGGTTAAGTAATCCTATTACTTTCTCAGACGAAGACTTGCCACCTTTTGGCGCTAGTCACAACCTTGCTCTATACATCACCGTCATTTGTCTAAAGAAGAATGTGCCAATGACCTTGGTAGATGATGGCTCCGCGGTCAACGTCATACCCCTCAAAACGGCATACAAATTGGGCATGAAAGAGTCGGATTGGACTCCCACCAATCAAGGTGTACGTGCATACGACGGTACACGACGAAAAGTGGTTGGACTTACTAGCCTAACCATAGCCACGGGACCAATCGAGCGAAAGGTCAACTTCCAAATAGTGGACATCGAAGCTTCATTCAACATACTTCTGGGAAGGCCTTGGATTCATGCTTCCAAAGCAGTAACATCCACCCTTCACCAAAAGATCAAGATCCCACTCAATGGCAAAGTTGTGACGATCACTTCGTCGCCTATCAAGGCAATAATTGAGAAGCAATCAAACAATCAAGTCCTTACAGATCCCATATATGAACTTGGGGGCTTCCAAAGTGTAAATGTCATAGAAAGTGAGTTGGCACCTTTATACTATAATCCCTACTCTAACTTGGTGGTCAACCACATGCTCAAAAATCAGGGATACTTCCCTGGAATGCCTTTGAACCCGATTCGGAAGAACACCTTCGCGCCATACAAGAAAGGCAACTCGTCGAGAATACCACTTGGACTAGGGTATAAACCCACAGCTGAAGAAGTTCTTGAAATGCTCGCTCAAGTCCAAAATCGCAAGTATGTAGGAGTCCAAATGAGGCCATATCTCCCCACCTTAAATGGATACTTCGTTCAAGAAGGAAGTTCAGAACTCTTTCACGGGTTTCCCGAACCTTGGCATTACCTTGAGAGGAAGTTAGCCGGAATCGAGATCTTTCACGATTGCTATTTCATTCCTCCCGAAACGGTTCCTACCGTCAAAACCCGTCAAGCACCGTGCTTCGACGAACAAGCCGTTAGCCTATTGTTTGGAGAGGATCGATTCATTAGGGCCGCGCAGGATGAGATCATTACTATGATACTTCAGGACGATCGCTTCAACCCCACCGCGTTGATCACAGAAATTGACACAAAACAGCAGAAAGGATGGAGGAAATCCATCAAATGGACCAACAATCAAGGAAGACTCTTCAAGCTCACTACTGGAGAAGGAGAGATGTTCAAAGGAGAACCAGAAGACGACGAGTTCGAGTCGGAGTCAGAGTCGGAGTCTAGAGAAGTCATTAGAGAGTCTACTCCCGTTGTCATCCCCACTCCCTTCGTTTCTCCTAGCCTAGCATCGATTAGTCACGGTAGTTCGGGAAATGCCCCAATTACTGTTCCTTTACCGCCACTGACCATGGATCAGTTGGCTTCTTTGTTTCAACTTTACTCAAATTTTAATATGAATAAATCGGTTACGCTTACTCTTTGCGTTATCTTGAGTGCAATTCTGTTTATGATGATACTGAGGATGACCAAGACCCGGACTTGACCGAAATACCTCCCTACGTAGCCAAAGAAATATTACGGAAAGGGAAGGGGGACCAAAGAATGTCGAGGACACCGAACCTATCAACGTAGGAACTGAACTAGAACCCAAAGAACTTAGGATAGGGACTACCTTGAGCTCTGCCGAACGGGCCGACCTCATAGACCTCCTAAATGAATTCAAAGACGTCTTCGCTTGGTCCTACAAAGACATGCCAGGGATCGACAGAGATATTGCCGAACATAGAATTCCGATTAAGACAGGTTTCAAGCCTGTGAAACAGAAGCTCCGACGAATGAGAACAGAGTGGGCTCTAAAGATTAAAGAAGAAGTGGATAAGCAATTCAAAGCCGGGTTCATCAAAGTTTCCGAGTATTCTGACTGGGTAGCTAACATAGTACCCGTACCCAAAAAGGATGGGAGAATCCGAGTTTGTGTTGACTTTAGGGATTTGAACAAAGCGAGTCCAAAAGATGACTTCCCTCTACCTCACATCGACATATTGGTGGATAATACTGCAGACCACGCGTTACTATCCTTCATGGATGGGTATGCGGGTTATAACCAAATCAAGATGGCCATGGAAGATATGCATAAGACCGCGTTCGTCACCCAATGGGGAACCTATTGCTATACAGTAATGCCGTTCGGATTGATCAACGCCGGAGCTACATACCAACGCACCGCAACTACACTCTTACACGACATGATGCACAAAGAAGTTGAGGTATATGTAGATGATATGATCGTCAAGTCCAAAGAGAGAGAGGGACATATTGCGAACCTTCGCAAGTTCTTCGCAAGGCTACGGAAGTACAACATGAGACTCAACCCTCAGAAATGCACATTTGGGGTAACGTCTGGTAAACTCCTAGGATACGTCGTTAGCCAACGAGGTATAGAGATAGATCCTTCCAAAATCAAGGCTCTGATTGAAATGCCACAACCCCAAACAGAAAAAGAAGTCAGAGGATTCCTGGGAAAAGTTCAATACATAAGTCGATTCATATCGAAACTTACGATGATTTGCGAGCCTATCTTCAAGAAACTCAAGAAAACAGACCACACCATGTGGGACGATGATTGTCAAAAGGCGTTCGACCAAATCAAGGAGATATTGGCTAAACCACCAGTGCTCATGCCACCACAACAAGATCAGCCTCTTGGTTTGTATCTTACGGTAACCGAAACCGCCATGGGTGCCATGCTAGCTCAAACCATAGGAAGTGAAGAAAGAGCTATTTACTATCTAAGTAAGAAGTTCTTAGAATACGAGTGCAAATACTCACAACTCGAAAAGACATGCCTCGCTCTTGTGTGGGCAACAAAGAAGCTACGTCACTACATGCTTAGCTACTCCGTCAAAATATTCTCCAAAATGGATCCGGTCAAATACCTCTTCGAAAAACCCGTCCTCAACGGGCGCCTGGCAAGATGGACCATGATGCTCTCGGAATTTGACCTCAAATACGTACCACTGAAAGTAATAAAGGGTCGCGCCGTCGCCGAATTCTTCGCAGAAAATCCCATCGACGACGCACAAACCATAGATACTTGGTCATTTCCCGACGAGGATATACTTCAAACAGATGTAGACTCCTGGGACCTATACTTTGATGGAGCATCAAACCTAAGAGGGTTTGGAATAGGAGTGTTGCTCATTTCTCCTGAAGGTGAGCATACACCGATTGCTGTCAAACTCGATTTCGAGGTGACAAACAACGCCGCAGAGTATGAGGCTTGTCTAATTGGACTACAAGCGGCAGTAAGCTTAGGCATCAAAAACCTCCGAGTGCATGGAGATTCGTCACTAATCATTAACCAAGTTACGGGATCCTGGAAAATCCGAAGTGAAAGCCTAGCACCCTATCAGGCTAGGATAGACCAAGTCGCTCAATTCTTTGATCACGTAACCTACTTACACCTACCTCGAGAGGAAAATCAATTTGCAGACGCTCTTGCTAAACTTGCATCTTTGATAAACATGCCAGATTACATGATGGAAATGCCTTTGTGTGTCGAACGACGGTCGGAGCCGGCTTACGTCCATCAAATTACCAATGAAGAAGAAATCGCACAGGAGCCCTGGTTCCAAGCAATCCTGAACTTCAAGCTTAATGGTACCTATCCTCCAGATATGGATAAGAGGGGACAACGAGCTATACGCCTATTGTCTTCACAATACGTTCTCATGCAAGGAGAATTATACAAAAGAACACCTCTTGGTGTAATCCTACGTTGCCTTGATCATTCACAGGCACGAAAGGTGATGGAAGAAGTCCACGACGGAGAATGCGGTCCTCATATGAGTGGACCTATGATGGCAAAGAAAATCACACGTCTAGGGTACTATTGGACCACAATGGAATCCGATTGCATCAAATATGTGAGACATTGCCACAATTGCCAAATCTTCGGGAATGTACAACATGTCCCTCCTTCGTTACTCTATACGATGACGTCTCCTTGGCCATTCTCCGCATGGGGAATTGACATAATTGGGAAAATAACCCCACCGAACAGAGGTCACTGTTTCATTCTAGTAGCAATTGACTACTTCACCAAATGGGTAGAAGCGGCTTCCTACACCGCTCTTACGGCCAAAAATGTAGCCAAATTCATCCAAAATAACATCATCTGTCGATATGGTTGCCCACATGAGATCATCAGTGATAATGGGTCCCACTTCCAGGCCGAAACCGAACAATTGCTAGCCAAATACAATATCAAACATCACCACTCTTCGCCCTATAGACCACAGACTAACGGCGCGGTAGAAGCGGCTAACAAGAATGTCGTCACAATCCTCAAGAAAATGACTGACAACTATAGAGATTGGCCAAGCAAAATACCCTTCGCTCGTGGGGTATCGAACATCCGTCGGGACGCCCACAGGGCTACTCCTTTCTATTTGACTTACGGCATGGAAGCCGTACAACCAGTCGAGCTAGAAATACCATCCTTGCGCATCCTACTCGAAAGCCAAATCCCGGAGGCCGATTGGAAGAGGGATAGATACGAAGAACTCATCCTCCTGGATGAACGTAGACTCCGTGCCTTACATAATGTCCAAACATATCAAGCACGTATCAAACGAGCTTTCAACAAAAGGGTTAGGCCAAGAAACATCAAAGAAGGAGATTTAGTTCTCAAATCGGTCGAGCTCTTTTACAATACCCAAGGGGAAAGTTCAAACCTAATCGGGCGGACCATATCTAGTCAAATCAATACTCCCAGGGGGTGCGGTTAGAATCACAGACCTAGATGGGAATGAGTTCTCAAACCCCACAAATCTCGACCAACTGAAACGATACTATGCCTAGAATAGGGACAAAAACGCGCCTCGCGTAAACCTACGTGTCGCTCTTGTGGCACTAAATAAACGGCCCCTGGCCCATTTGAATGTCACTATGCTCGTGCATCTTGGCAAACTTGTCATCCTCATATCATCAAACAAACTAAATTCGCACCTCCCGAGTAAGCAAAGGCTCATGTCTATTTTCTATGTTCATTACAAGCTCTTGCTTCGAACAATTATTCTTTTACATTTACTTGAACTACGCGCAAGGGTTTGATTTCGCTTTTTTTAAAAGTGAATACGTAGGCAATCCTTCACAGGATTCAACCCACCATTATATTTAAAATGTAAATAGAAGGACATTTGCATTGCATTTGAAATTCGACAAGAATAATTAAGGAAAATCACAACGGTTTCGTAACCACTTAACCTCTTTTATTTCATTCAATTTCTAATAATAATAATACGTTACATAATAAAAAAATAGAATAGGCTAGGATTCTAAAAATCCCTCCCTTTTATTACAACAATAATAATAATAATCAAATAATAAATAAATAAGACTTGGGCTATTCCTCCATCTTTCCTTTGCCCTTGTCGTTCTTGTCATATTTCTTGTCACGACCTCGAGCCGGGCGCTCTTGCACCACTTCAGACCTAATCACCAACGGTCTTTCTCGAGGCCTGACTTTTCCATTCTTACCAACCACCATCTCCGCGACAGGAGTAGTCTTCGATTTCTTCGAAGGATGAATGACTTGGAACCCGGCTTCTTCTTCTCCTTCAGTCAGATTCTTCTCCTTCTCTTTCTCTCCCTCGCGCACCTTGTAGTCAACAGGCTCGCGCTTCCTCAGTCTTTCGCGCTCTTCCGAAGTTGCGGCTTTCCTCCACATCAGATAAGAGTCCGACACCCACAAGGCATTGGAGGAGAAGTTCAAAAACCACATGTTTCTTTGGGCCCACTTCATAGCCCACTCTCTTCGGCTCTCTGTAGTAAGCGCCATAGCAGTCTGCGGGACGGTGTCGAGCCTAGGGATCATCTGCTTCAACCCGACTTGCCTCATCAATCTCTCAGGAAAGATGCATACCATAAACTCCAAACCAGGAATGCGCACGGACCTAGTAGGATCCAAAGAAGACACTCCAAAGTGATGACAGACTTGAGGTGCCACCACCACGAACGACCCATCTGATCAGCGGGCCATCATCATTCTTCAGCTTGTTCTTCCAATAATCGCAGACCCGGGTGAAGTCCACCATGTACAGCCGTGTCCTCATCGAAATCATACGGGCATGATAGGAAAGTGCATGAACTGGGGGCTCGAGCAATCGGAGCCGTTCCATGAGCCAAACCTACCAAAAACAGGTATTAGACACCCACACAAAAGAGAAAAAAAAAAACAAAAAAAAAAAACAAAAAAAAAAAAAAAAAAAACGAAAAAAAAAAAAGGAAAAAGAAGGGTGTCTTTTACCTGTAGGATAACGGGACTCCCCAAAAATGGAAGATCGCGGTTGGATTTCCTATTATCCAAACCCAAGATGATCTCCCCCAAACATAGACAAGCTGGGCTCCTGCGCAGCTCCATTTGCTCAATAAGGCCCAATAGACGGGGATCACCTCTCAAATCTTCATCAACATGTCCCTGAAAGACATAAACATGAAGCAAACAGAAGCCAAATGCTCTCCTCCTAGCAACATAAGAGACAATAGGGTCGGCCCTGTTGATAAATCGATCTATAAAGTCTAGCATCCTCACGCCCTTCGGAGTAACAAGGCGATCTACCTCAAGTCTCGTAAGTCCAAGCAAATCTCTAAACTTGCTCTTATACCCCTGAGCAGTAGAAGGGATGGCAGGTAAATGTTCGGGGTCCCACCCGCCAATAGCAGCAATTTCCTCCGGAAAAGGACAAATATCACCTCCTGGGAACGCAAAAACATGGTAATTTGGGTCCCAATAATCAAGGCAAGCGTCCAAGAACGGTTTTACAACCTTAATGAGTTTCAAACTCAGCAAAGATCCAAGGTTATAAGCACCCATGTCATGTTTCTCAATGTTCGAAAACTCATTAGTCCATTCCTTCAAGCGAATCTCTAGGGTATTCATGATGATAATTTTCTCTTGAAAATTTATTGGGAGTTTTTATGTGTGAATCGACGAAGAAGAGACGGAAGAATTATATGATTTAAAGCTTCGTCGACGCTTCTATTTATACTAATTGCTTTGTTTCAAAAATCCGTCGAACCACTGCTTGGGAACAGGGCGCGGCCGGCGCGCCTCTTCAAAGGGACGCAGCTCATGCTGCGCCTCTTCCCCAGCCTTATCTCTGTGATTTCCGCGTTTGGATCTTTCCTAATTCTATAAGCGAATAATTTCCTATTCCTACGGGATTTTATTTTGGTAAATCCGAGTAATTTACCATGCTTGAGGTTTCCTTAATCCACAAGCGCGCTTTTCGAGGCGACATCGACATTTTCCGCCATTTTTCTCACACTTTTATATTTAATTTTCATTTTAATTCTTTTTTTTAAGTCATTTCATTTTCTTAATTTTTTATTAATTTCTATTTTCTAACTTATAGATTTCTCTTTTTCTTTTTTTTCGGGGGTAACCCTCCCTACCGTCCGGTCATTTCCGGCAAAATTTTTGCATTTTCACATCCCTTCGAGTCTCATTTTGCACTAATTAAAGGCCTTATGTGTATATAAAAATGTATGTTTTACGTGATTTGCCTATGTGAATTTCGGCGACATGACGGTGTAAACCGTTGTCTACCAAACCTGTTCAAAAGCTAACCTGCAGGTACAGATAACGCAACCCAGCAACAAAAGGCACTCAGGCCGTCGTATATACAACAAGAGGCAAATGTACAAGCAACTGGGGGCTTCGCCCCAAACAAGTTCAAATGTGCATCGGCTTCGCCCAAACAAGTCCAAATGTAAACTCGGGGGCTTGCGCCCAAACAAATCCAAAAAGAGAGTTCAAAATCAAAACCAAGCGGACTCACTGCTGGGTACCCTCCAACTCAAAGAACCCTCGCCATAAGAGCGGCGATCTCGGCATCCCGAAACTCGAGCTCCTCGACAAACGAGCCGTCTCCTCCCGAGATCGGGTCAACTCTCGCTCCACTCACGATCGGCTGTGGACAACAAGAAATTGGCTCATGTCAATCAGTTCAAACAAAACTGAAAAAACCAAAAATCAAGGAAAAAATAAATGAGGTTCATACCTGACGACCTCGACCGCCGACAAGTGCCTCGATGGCCGTAGCTCGTAGCCGGTTGGCCACCCTCCAGAGTGCCACAAACCGAGATGGCGTGACCTGCATTTCAAAAGAATTTTCAGTAAACTGAACAAGTTCAATCAAATGTGTTCTTACACGAAAACTGCGTAAGATAAGAACTCACCCTCCGAATCAGATGCTGCCAGTCATCTAGGCCAGCATCCGTCACAGCCACGTCGAAGTCACGCAGCTCGGAGATCGTCGTCCTCCCGATGCGTCGGTGTACTCGAGGTCTCGGGGTACTCTGGGGGCTCGATGCCCGCCGCCTCAACCTCCTACGAAGACAAATGGCACTCGTTAATCGATGATCTTTCGTCGCAATTCTCGAAAATCAAAATCCAACAAGAAACAAAAGATACTCACCACTACCGGCCAATACGCCAACCTCCCGTAAAGGAACGCCGAGTAATCCTCGTCAGGGAGAAGAAGGTCGTCGCCACTAGCACCAGCCAAGTCCGCCTCCCTCTCGGCCTCGAAGGCTCCCTAAACATCGTCTAGGAGGATCGACGGAACCGTCAACGCGCCCCGAAAGCACCGACAAGCTAACCGCTCGCCCGGATACCACACAGGACCCATCGACGTCCACAACAGGAGACTCGAGCTCCTAGGTCGAAGGACCTCGGCGACAAAGGAGGCGCTCCGTACTCCGCCCAAGTGCAGGCACCCACTGCGATAATATGAAGGCAAAAGTCATTCCTATGATCAATTTAAAACAAAGTATGAGAAGAATAAGTGCATACGAATAGGATACTCACGCTGCTCGGCTGAAGAGCGTTCACATCTCGCCGGTAGACATTGTGAGAAGAACGCTTGCTCTTCGTCCGGCACATGACCCAGTCCCTCACCACGGGGTAGGCCCTCTCCAGCGGCTCCGTCCTCTTGGGCGCGAGGCCCGGAAAGTAGGAGTACACCCACGCCTGCAAAGCATAGTAATCAATAACGATCTTTCGTGATTCAACGAAGAAAAGAATTTACTTTGATCCAAAGGAAGGTTCATACCTCCAACAGTAGCCCAGGTCCGACGGCGCCAGGAGAAGTCCCCTTCTCCATCAACTCCGGACGAACCATGGCCCTCATAAAGCGGATGAGGACCGCAAAACCAGCAGTGACCCAGTCCCAACGCCCTAGGGAACTCAAGTCAGAAAGAAAGGGGAGAAGCTTCGTCGACAGCCTCTCACCCTTGTCTCCGAGGTAAATCGAAGACAAGAACCACCAAAGCCAAAGACGAGCCCTCTGCTCAGCTGTACAAGGAGGAGGAGCAGTCTCCCTCCCATCAATCACCACCGATGCCGGGGTCTTCCCCGCAAAGTAATCTCGAACATAGGTACTGGGTACCAAGCCCGGCACCGCAACAGCCTTCGGCGACAGGTTCCAGCCGATCAACCTCCTCGCCTCGGCCGAATCCGCCCTCATGCCAGTCTCCGGCCACACCATCTCCTCAGTCCCGCACGGCAGACCAGAAATCATGCCGTAGTCCTCCAAGGTGACTCCCACCTCACCAAAAGGCAGGTGAAACGTGGAAGTCGTATCCCAAAATCGATCCAAGAAGGCGCGAACCAGGCTAAGGTTTGAAGGAAATGTAGATCTATATACATACTAACATACTCTTATATGTCAATTTAATTTGTCATAAAATTAATTAGTGATCTTATGCATGCAAACAATAATATAAAAGAAGAGAAATAATGTCCTTACATTCAATATTTCGGCTATATTGGGCACAAGAGAGATCACCTTTCTCTTCTTGTTCTTGAGCTATTCCAATGGATGAACAAGATCTAAGAATAAGATCTCTCCCCAAGTTTTATACCCAAGGCTTTCTCTTAATCTAATTAATATTATAGGATCTAGTATAATATTAATCTTGTAGAAAATTGAACCAAAAAAATTTTCTAACACTTGAATATTTTTCGGTTTGATGAGAGAAGAAGAGGGGTTTTTGTTCTCTCTAGAAATCTTATTTTTGGATGAGCAAGTGAATGAATAAACACTACTAACTTCTTAGTGAATATTAGGCAAAATGATAAGAAAAATCTCCAACATTTTTCTTCCCAAAACCGGTGGGAGTGGAGGAAATAAAAGAGCCAATGCATGCCCTAGTTGTTCTTCACAATGAACCATAGGCATGCAAGGCTAGTTTAGTAGGTAATTATGTTGTTTACCACTAATAAGAACAACTTAATATTTGTCTAATATTCCTCCAATTTTCGGCACAAAGGATAATATGGATCCATATTATTTTTGTCAAATGTCAATATGTCACATGTCATATGTGACATAAATTTGTTATGTAATTTTTAACATGTTAAAAATCAACGTATTAATAAAAATACGTCACATACAAAAATCGACTTGGTAATTTCATAATTACTTGTGCCAAAATATTTTACCAATTTTATAAATCGTATTTATAATCATTCATTCAAATTTAATTGTTTACAGAAACAATAATTTCATCCGAGTAATGATACAATTCAATTACTCAGACCGTATCTCATTTAATCACATTTCAATTTGATACGTAAATTTTACTTCCAAAATCGTCCGTCAATTTTCAAGTAATTTAATCAACTCGTAACATTATACGATTAATTAAATGATCAATTAAGAGTATTGCCCTATAGGTATGACCTAGGGGTCAATCAATGATCACCACCGTCACACACGACGATAATGTCAAACTCTAGTCAGCCAATCATTACCGATATATGTTGACCAGTTGACAGTAACAATATTACTTCCCAATTGTATTCTTTAAAATGAGATTTAATAATGATATTTAAATCATGTAATCGCACTATTGTTGAGGACACATTTCCCAACAATCTCCCACTTGTCCTCGACAAGTGTGCGTTACCAATTCTCTTGTCCTATTACTATCTCCCACTCAATGCAAGGTGTCTTTCAGGTCGTACTTGCAAGTGATCACATCGAGAGCGGTTTCCTCGATCTGGAGAATAACTGATTGACCGGATTTATCCACTCTGGATACCTTCCGAGCGTGGCCACGCATTTCCAGTTCATTACTCCTCGAGTGGCCCTAAGATATTGTTTTAACCCTGACAAGGGGATGGACAATTCCTATCGCACTCATTCCCTTCGACTAGCCACAGCCATCATAACCCAAAATATGCCCATTTGACCCCATTTACGAAGGTCGTAGTAACACAAATCAAAGTTAATCTGAAACTGAGCCATCTTAGGTGAATAGTCTTTAGTCAAAAGAATCGACTCATTAGAATACTATAGTAGCTCTCGCCACGACCAGGCTATATAAATTTGCCAGAACTCTATAAGCGGTCATTAGGCCCGACAAAATGTTCCTAACAGTCTGCCTATGTGATCGACTAGTCATCTCACATGACTGTATGGCACTTGAACTTGCCATCAATCGCATCACACTCTAGTCACTTCGAGACGTCACCTCATATAAGTGACTATGGGCGAATACAATGCTAATCCGTGTTCACTTTAACGGGGTTCAATTGTCACTACAACCCGTTTGGATGTAACAAAGTATAAAAGGAGTTTTTAAAGAAAAACTCGAACGACAAATGTGATTATCACATATGAATAGTCAATGCCTGATTACTATTTCATATTCTATAATCTAATTTGATCTTGTACGTAGTTGTTCATTTCAATTCAATTGAAATGACATGACTCATCATGTTTAGCCTTTGAGAAGGCTTTGGTTAGTAAGTTTTATCAATTTCTTGTACCTTATTCAACCTTACTACATACTCGTTTTCCTCTGTAATGTATACATTTGCATCACAAAACTTTCTGAGTACGTGTCGAGATCCAATCAAGACATAGGCCCTCTTAGCCTAAGAATAGCTCCCACTGTTTTTTCACAAAGTGCGGGACTCATCCTCTTGCACATCTCATGATTGCAAGTGTACTCAATTTCCGTTATAAATATCTCTCATTGTTCTTTATTGCCTAGAACGATTCTAGAAAATCTACTTCTTAATTATCATAGCCACAATGGTATCTTAACCATCCTAATGTGTTTTGATTATGGTTTTGTCGGAAACCATGCGCAACCTCAATTGTCAATTGTCACTTGTGCAACACCCTTACACAAAATTGCATCATAAACACTTTGCTTTACTTCCTTAATGCTTCTGCATGCACTTAAGGGTAATCTTTATATACTAGGTAAAGATTACTTAAATTCGATTTTGAAAACAATTCATCATACTCGAAGTATATGAAGTGTTATACATCATTACCTATTTAATTGATCCGACAGCGGAAGCAAATGGAATCAATCAAATATGTTCAATTTAATTGAACTAGTCATGAATCTTATCAACATAAGACTTCTTACTGACGCTAATATCATGTGGACTCATCTTCATAAATCCGGATATTCAAGATGTATTATAATACTCCAAAAGTCTTAAATCATTCGCAATGATCAATATGTCATCCACATATCGGACTAATTAAAATTTCCGTAACTCCCACTAAACTCCATGTATAAACACAACTTCTTGACTTATCGAGAAATGTTTTATCACATGATCAAAATGTTGATTCTAACTCATTGATGTCCTACTTAAGACCCTCTCTTAAGTTTCACATTATCTTAGGATTGCAAGAATCTTCAAAACTCAAGATATGTATTGAATACATTCCTTCTAATTGAAGAAGTGGGTTTTAGATTCACTCGCTATGTATTTCATAATAATGAAACACAATCCCTAAGAATATCCAAATAGGCTTAAGTATTTCAATTGGTGTAAAACCCTTTGCAACCAATCAAACCTTGAAATCTCTCTTTATTAGTGCAAAACCCTTTGCAACTAATCAAGCCTTTTTACTTCGGATTTTCATGGCTCTAAGCCTTGTATTGAGTTGTGACTTAAACACTCTTATGTAAGTCATTTGTTCATTACTTTCTAGAAGTAATCAACTTGAATCAAACAATTTCTTTTGTAAGTTATAAGCTCTTTACTTTCTTAAAAGTAGCATGAATTCATCATTTTTAACAAGTGACGAATTTAACCTCCTAGGTTTTGAAGAAACAATGTCTTACACAAAACGTCTCATGTAGCCAAGAAAGACCGGTTTCTTGCGACATAACATTCTCTGTGGCATTCTTTGTGGCTCTTGAATAATTTCTCCCACTCTGTCTTCTAAAAATAAACTTGTATTTTAGAAAGACAGCTTCACGAGCCGCAAACCCGTCATACTCGTGATTTTTTAAGAGGAAAAATTGAGCATTTGTTTCTTGTGAAAACTTACAAACATGGTACCCTTACCATTTCATATCACATATGATTCGATTTAGTGGAAAAATAATCTAGACAAAATGATAAAATCCCCAAAAGGATCAAGTAACTCAAAGTAACTTGATTGAAATCCAAACCATATCGAATAGCGTTTGATTTCTTATCTAATCACACATTATTCCATAATGCGTGCTAAGAGAGATTAACTTGTGATACTATATCACATTTCCTTTGGCTTATATCAAAGTCTTCACTTTGATAATCCCATCACGACTAAATCGTGATTCTTTGAACTCTTTGAAATTCTTCAAAGATTTCTCCTTTTACCTTATTAAGTGAACATATTAGCGTCAACTTAAATCGTTGGTAAAAGAAAATGATCAACCTATTTTGGATCGATGATTTACAACCTCGATCTCCTTTTCAACCAAAAGGCATGAGACATCTTGCTTTGAATACAAGATACGCATATACCATTAATAATCTAATGGTTTCAAGAGTACTCAATAACTCTTTGCGTTCATCATTCCAAAATTTTAAGGTTTAATCTTGGGTTACCAATTTTGAGTCTTGCATCATCTTCATGATATATTATTCTAGTTTGGTTTAGAATATAATCACCTTGATAATGGGCTAGCCATACATCAAATCGTGGTGTATAGGGTCACAAAAGTGAAAACCTCTTTTGTATCTTAACAAGTTTATATTCTTATTTAGAGTTTATGTAATTAATAGTCACAATTAAGTACAACTCCAAACCCAAAAACTAGATTGAGTACACAATTACTCTATCTCTCGATATGTTGTTGCTAGTCGTCATATTCTAATCATCCTATGCATCAAGTACAAATGATGAAAACCACCACCGGTTTCTAATATTGACGAAGTGGTACTAGCAAAATTTATGTTAATCAAATGAACATTTAAAGAAGAAGGTCCCATTAGATGTCCCACAACTAACTTGTTGATTCTTCAAAAATTTGGGGTAGTTTCCTTTCTCGTGTCCAACATTTAAGACAATGGAAACTATATCGGTTGGGAATGATAGGTTTAGTATCGTTATTCTCAATAACTTTACCTTTAACATTACCTTGTATCAATTCCATTATTATATTTACTTCTTGAACCTCGTCCTCATCTTAACGGTTTAAGAGAATGCTCCCACTCAATTCAATGAGTCTTTGCTTTGAGAAGCAAAATTGAATTCATGAAGATTACTCTTCATTTGTTCGTTTTAGTCTTAAAAACTGTCATTGAAGTGGTTGCGTTATTTTGGTCAATTACGAATTCTTGACAAAACTAATTACCAAAACAATTTTATCGCTTCGATGTACTTAATGCATTTAAGTACATGGAAAAACAATCCATTGCAAGTAGATGTGTTAGTCAAGAATCAAAAACCTGTTTGATAATGAATAACTTTAATCTATACTCTTTACAAGAGATCCTTAGCAATGGTTTATTTGAGGTTTTAGAAGCAAACTCATATTTGTCTTTAGTTACGATATTTTAATGGAGATTTGAATTAAAAACGAAATGATATCGTATATTGAACTGTGGTAAAGAAATAGAACAATATTATAACGGAATAATGGAAAACTTAACATTCATCGTTTTATTAATACTTGTAAATAACAAGTAAAGCATTTACATAGTGACCTCTACCCAACTATGATAAATGATTCCAAGACCCAAATTCATATCGACTTAGGCACGGTATGGCCGATGAAACCCTTATCAATATAACTCGGTGGATTAACGCTTTAATCGATTCTACTTTTAGAACTCTTGGTCGAAAAAATTACTCTAATATTTATCTATAGCCCGGAACACATGCAACTACGGTCGCGAATACTTCCGTTGAGCTCAATCCAAATTTCGAATAAATGTGTCCATGATCCAAATCCACATCAACTTGGGCACGGTATGGCCGATGAAACCCTCATCAACATGAATTCGGTGGATTGACATTTATCACCCACTTCCCCTACGTAACAAGGTTTGTACCCCGGTAGGGCCGAGTGCACTCCCTCGCGAAATAGGTTTTCATGGTTTCTACTATTTGGTAAGGCTATGTCTCAATTGTTTGTTTTAGCGAGAGGTCATGTCAATTCATTATCTATCACGTTTTAAGTGAACTAAAGCGGTGAACTACGATAATTCTAATTGACACGGTCGATAAACTCGATAAAAGACAATGCATGTTTAGTAATGGCGATTTAGCGATGCATGTGACATAAAATAAAATGCAAGCATAAAAGTAAATAAATCCTAGTATGGCCTTTCCTAAAATAGAAAAACTATTAATCTATTACATATTCGGAAACCAACTCCATTGGTCCCTTGAACTTCGGTTGTGGCACGCATCTCGAGGTAACACCGTCTTTATGTATCGCCATTCTTGAAGAAATCCGTCTTTTGGAACTCCTGAATGAATAAAATTACATAATAAATTACATAATTTCCTATTATACATTTGTAACTAAAATAAAATAAATCTATTAAATTACAAAACGGTGATACGAGATCACAATTAAAAATTACAACCGAATCGATATTCCCATACATTTCGGGAAATACCAATTAAATCTAAGGCCATACTAAGTAAAATTACATAATTCAAAATTACATAAATTAAAATTATGACAATCATAAAGAAAAATGCAGCATTATAATATGTATGAACATGCTCAATTTTATGCTAAATCGCCTTTTAATTAGCCAATATCGTATATTACTCGGTTTTTCGGTTTGCGTGATTTCAACATTTTATAATCACAAAAATACATAAACTCATATTTATGCATAAGTTAATTACCCTAACCTCTTAGGACTCAAAATATAGTCTTCACTAATAATTTGACCATAATTAACCTTTATTTACAAAATTGTTCATAAATGGACCAAAAATTACAAAATAAGCTATTAAACTTCAAATAAATCCAAAAATTTCAAATAAATTCAAAATTTGAAATTTAAATTCATGAACATTCTGGAAAAATTCCATGACACTCATAATGTTCAAAATCTTAGGTTAAATATTTTCGAAATTTTTCCGGAAAAACAATGTTGCGGTTTATCAATTTATAATAAAATAATCATAAAAACATGGAAAAATTATTTTCATTAACTTTTCAATTTTAGATCTGAAAAAATATAATAAAATGCAACATTAGACGTTTTTCCTAAGTCATAGATTATGTTTTATTAATTTTTCACTAATAATGTCACTATTTATGCTATTTTTCTTCAAAAATTCATAAATCATGCTAAAAGACTTCTTTATAGCCAATTATTTTACACACATCTTGTAAAATTGCATGTGACAACATATTAATTTTCTATGACCAGATTCGAAATTTAACTCATATTAACCTAATTTTCTCTTAAATCCGTATTTAATAATGAAAAATTCAATTTTCGAGCATAACAAGTCCAAAAATTATGAAAATTTCCAGATCATCTAAAAATAATATATGTAACAACATATCCAAAAACCAAGTGAAAATTCGAAGTATAGCTAATTTTAGACCAAAAATGACATTTTTACTCATAAAATCACATTTAAATGCCATTATAGTAAATTATGAACAATAAAAATCCGAAAAATTAACCAAAATATCCTAAAACACTTTAGGACCAGAAATATTAACATGCATGTAATTATTTCGTGATATATCATAATAACACAAATTTTACAAGTTTTATTTTGTTATTCATATAACTCGGAAAAACTTTTAACCAATTTGCATGCAAACAACCGTGGCTCTTGATACCGATTGAAGGAAATGTAGATCTATATACATACTAACATACTCTTATATGTCAATTTAATTTGTCATAAAATTAATTAGTGATCTTATGCATGCAAACAATAATATAAAAGAAGAGAAATAATGTCCTTACATTCAATATTTCGGCTATATTGGGCACAAGAGAGATCACCTTTCTCTTCTTGTTCTTGAGCTATTCCAATGGATGAACAAGATCTAAGAATAAGATCTCTCCCCAAGCTTTATACCCAAGGCTTTCTCTTAATCTAATTAATATTATAGGATCTAGTATAATATTAATCTTGTAGAAAATTGAACCAAAAAAATTTTCTAACACTTGAATATTTTTCGGTTTGATGAGAGAAGAAGAGGGGTTTTTGTTCTCTCTAGAAATCTTATTTTTGGATGAGCAAGTGAATGAATAAACACTACTAACTTCTTAGTGAATATTAGGCAAAATGATAAGAAAAATCTCCAACATTTTTCTTCCCAAAACCGGTGGGAGTGGAGGAAATAAAAGAGCCAATGCATGCCCTAGTTGTTCTTCACAATGAACCATAGGCATGCAAGGCTAGTTTAGTAGGTAATTATGTTGTTTACCACTAATAAGAACAACTTAATATTTGTCTAATATTCCTCCAATTTTCGGCACAAAGGATAATATGGATCCATATTATTTTTGTCAAATGTCAATATGTCACATGTCATATGTGACATAAATTTGTTATGTAATTTTTAACATGTTAAAAATCAACGTATTAATAAAAATACGTCACATACAAAAATCGACTTGGTAATTTCATAATTACTTGTGCCAAAATATTTTACCAATTTTATAAATCGTATTTATAATCATTCATTCAAATTTAATTGTTTCTGTAAACAATAATTTCATCCGAGTAATGATACAATTCAATTACTCAGACCGTATCTCATTTAATCACATTTCAATTTGATACGTAAATTTTACTTCCAAAATCGTCCGTCAATTTTCAAGTAATTTAATCAACTCGTAACATTATACGATTAATTAAATGATCAATTAAGAGTATTGCCCTATAGGTATGACCTAGGGGTCAACTGATCACCACCGTCACACGACGGAAATGTCAAACTCTAGTCGACCAATCATTACCGATATATGTTGACCAGTTGACAGTAACAATATTACTTCCCAATTGTATTCTTTAAAATGAGATTTAATAATGATATTTAAATCATGTAATCGCACTATTGTTGAGGACACATTTCCCAACAAGGTTGCCCCGCAACTTCCTCTTCACGATATCCCTCCAGACCTGAACCAGAGGACCAAACGCTCCACGCTCGATCATGGCTCTCTCCTCTGCCGACAGCCGCTCGTAGTGCTCCATCGCCGTCGTATACCCCGAGAACGACCGGATGTTCCCGGCCTCCTATTATGATTCGAGATAAAGCTATCTTTAGTTTTGAGTAGATTTGAAAGTAAATTGAACAAAAGAAGAAAGGGGTAGGTAATGAGTTAGGGAATTCCTATTTACCAAGCTCTTCACCGTCCTGTAAGACAAATGACCCTCTGCAGCCCATACGAGGTGCCTACTCTCCCGGAGTCTCGGCCACGCGGGAGCTCCCTCGGTGGCGACCCCCTCGTCCGAGGTGGGCCCGTCTCGGAATCTCCTCCTCGTCAGCGGCCTCCTCCTCGGGAACCTCGTCTGCAGTAGCCATCACCGCAGCGGTGAAGGCCTGCTCCAAAGCCTCCTCAACAGCAGCAGCATCTATGTCCATGGGGGTCCTCCCAAGTAGAAGCATCATCACTGCGCACATTAAAGTGAATTCAGGCCGCGTCACGTGACGACAAGCCTTTGTTAAGAAATTTTCGAGCCTCCAAGGCCCGGGAATTCCCCATTTCTGGCCATCCTTGGCCATGTTCTCGCCAACCCAATCACTCATGTGACAAATTGGGTCAAGTCAAGTCCGAATCAAAGCCTAGTTCCGGGTTCAAGTCGAAAATTCGGCATCATTTCGCTACAATGGCGGTTATGCCCTAGAAGAGTGTCCTGCAAAAGTTGTCACCAACCAAAATTCCAAGATGACAGGAAGTTTACCCATCACCCAAGGGTCCCAAATATCAAATTTCATCACAAATGGGCAATCCTAAGGCCATTTTCGAAGCAATTAGCGGTCTAGCTGTGAAACCGTCTCAAAATTCGCTCAAGGGCTCAAAACTCGATGAAAATTCAAAGCAAATACATGGTTATGTTCCTAACATTGCCTATTATCCATTCCTAGCATCAATTTGGCAAGACAAATCCATTTGGGGGAAAAGCCCCAAATTTTCGATCAAATGGGTCGAAAACCCTAATTATTGCGGCTCAAAATTCGACAAATATGGATGATTAATGCAAGATTAAGACACATACCTCGATTAGTCATATTTCAAGCAAGCTTTTGAATCCAACCTTGACGGAAATGGTGAAGATTTGAGAGAGAAATTGAAGAAAATAAGTTTCGAAAATAAATAAACATAAACCTTCTGATTTCGCGTTTTTACGCAGGAA
Source organism: Silene latifolia (assembly GCF_048544455.1). NCBI lineage: Eukaryota > Viridiplantae > Streptophyta > Magnoliopsida > Caryophyllales > Caryophyllaceae > Silene > Silene latifolia. The sequence continues at coordinate 45,910,335 of NC_133531.1, forward strand.
TTGCCAAATTGGGGAAAAGACGCAGCAGGTGCTGCGCCTCTTCCAAGAGATGCAGCTCTTGCTGCGCCTCTTCCTTTTGTTCCCTCCGTACGAATTTTCAAAAGTTCGTTGGGAGTTCGTTATTTGTGGGCCCATCTTTGGTGCGCCTCTTCCTCGATGCTATTTTGTCATTTTGGTCCGTTTCGACGATTTTCTTTCGTTCCGGCCCATGTTTATCCCAGTAGCGACAGACAGATTTTGCGTATTGTCCAAACCCATTTTACCCGCGCAGCGGTATTTTGCAGTATTGCTCAATTTATTTTATCCGGCGCAGTAGTATTTTGCAGTACTTCTCACTCGAAGTTTCTCCCATGATGATCAAGATGTTCCTAGTCGTCAAGATAATCACCCCAACGAGAGCTTGCTTGAGGACAGAGACAAGCAGATTCCCCCAAAGTCATCAGTACATTCCCCAACAAGAGTTCGCTTGAGACCAACGCAAGCAGATTCAACCTCCAAATTTCGCCAGAGTTCGCTTGAGACCGACGCAAGCAGATTCCCCCAGCAGTTTCTACCGACGTCCTGCTGTTTTCAATATCTCTTGTTCCCCGCAGAGTTCGACCAAAGTTCCTGTGACCCCCTAATGCCTTGGACACCAAGTTATCTTCGGACCAAGATTTTTTCCGAGCGTCTTGATCCGTTTCGCCCGGGGTATCTCGGTATGATCTCTTCTTATGGTCGAGCTTCCTTACGCAGATCTAATGGACTTTAAACGACCCTCCCCGATAGTCGACAGACTCTAAAATGTTCCCGACGATAGGTCCTTGGCTCAGACCCCTTGAGCCGCCTCGCGTCGCCATAGTCGTCAGGTTGTAATCTTCGATTGACCTGATGGCTATACTTTGACTTTCGCCTTGTCCAAGCCTCGGTCAAAGTGGGGGCTCAGAGACACCTCGTTTCGCACCTCTCGCAAACCACCCGGTGATGATTGGGCCGCATGTTTGATTCGTGGAACGATTTGTGACAGTTCGTAAGATTATCGTCAAGTGATTGCTCAAATATTAATGTCAACCTCTTAGTTGTCATCTACGTCCCGATACGGTCATTTTGGCGTAATTAGAGTGCATTCGAGTCCGGGTCAAAAACCGTCTCCATTTTCTCGATAGTTGTTAAATCCAGAGTCGAAATGTTCGAATGTTCCGGATAATTCTATTCCATATTTCTCAAATTTTATCTTTTGGCAAATAATATCCCGCAATATTCAAAAGATAATCGAATCAATTCCGTCCTACCATAACTTAAACACGGAAATCTTTTTTAAACAGGAGGAAACCTCCTGGGAAGAGACGCAACGGCAGTGTCGCGCCTCTTCCAAGAGACGCATGGTGCTGCTGCGCCTCTTCCCAGGCCCTTCTTTGCATGATTTACGTATCTTTTTTATATCTTTCCGAGATTCACTTCCAAAGAGTCTCCGAAACCCTAAACCTCCGCGTGATTAGTATAAATAGGAGCTTTCGTTCCTCATATTTCTCACGCGAGTGTCCGCCCTTCTCTTCTCCCTTTGCATTCTAGACTTCGTTCTTACTAATTGGCGCCTACGTGCTTGAACCTTCGACCACGTAAGCTCGGATCCTTCCGGGTACCAGCCTCTCCGTTGCATGACCGACCAATTTGACCACTACACTCAATCAATCTAATTAATCAATTTGTTAAATCGTTTTCCTCTTTAGAAGGCATTCTTTCCTTGCATTCGCGTCGAGCATTCACTAATCGATCTTCTTAGTTCATCTCGTTCCGTCAACATGTAAGTCTGAGGGTGTAATAATTCTCTTTATTTATTGTATTTATTCTATCGTATCATCATTGTAAGATTCACGTCGAAAGTACCTCATTAAAACCGATTTCTAAAACCGTCTTTAAAACCCCCGTGTTTTTGCGGATTTCCGAGTGAGACGAGACGTCGAGAAAAGACGCAACAATCGCTGCGCCTCTTCAAAGGAGCGCAGCACCTGCTGCGCCTCTTTGTGAGGCTGCCGCAGTTCCTGCTTCTTTTCTTCTTCCTCGTCCTCTGTAATTCGTCTTTTGTTTTATTTGTTTTCTTTTGTTCTTTAATTCGTTCGTATAATTATTTATCATTAATAATCCATATGTATATTATTCATTCACATGTTTTAATCATCTCAAATCCGACTTAAATCCTAAATAATCAATATTTACGGGTTTTTCGTCATTAAATTCAAACCCGGATTTTAGAAGTTCGATCTGTTCATATTGGGTTTACGAGGTTCGTCATTGATATATTTGCATCCATGTTCGTCATCATTCGTCATGTTTAGTCTAATTAATTGTTTAGTTTGTCCCATTCACCGATGTCACTAATTAATCATTCATTAACATCGACCCTTCACATAATTAATCCGTTTATTTCCGTCTCATCCATGTTTTACTGTTTTTTTATGACTTTAATCGCATGTAAATAATCCATTAATCACTTTCATCCGAGTCAAATAATTTAATCAACCATTAAAATCACCAATTAGCATTAACGGTTTTGCGTTCGGCTTCACGGCCGAGAACTCACCCTTGAACAGACAAAGAATCGCTGCGCCTCTTCCAAAGGGCGCGATGCTCTTCTTTGTTCGAGATGAGTTAAATCTCTGAACTCCTTTTCTGCCTTGACGTAGTTTAATTAGTTTACGTATTAATCAACTAATATCCGTAATATCACTAGTTTCTGTTCGTTATTTTATTTTTATTTTTTTATTCCTTTTTATCAAATTATCCGTTTTAAAGGTATTTTCGACATAAATCGCCTATCTCAATGTAATTAATGTAATTTCCATTATTGTAATTTATCGTTATTGTATTGCTTTTATTGCTTGTATGTTTTCACATGTAAATGAACATTAAATCTTACTTCGACCAAATTGCATGATAAACTATTTGTTCACCGACTTAGTCTAATTCTCACATGTTAGGATTAAAACTTGGATGTTGCATTGCATGCATATAGCCGACGATATATCAAGTACGAATAACTTCCCTAATCATTAGTAGAGGCCGCTATCGAGGCGGGCGGGATTAGGTGTTCGATCAAAAGAGCTTCCTAATACGTACCCTCACCCCTTACTCCAGATCTCCGTGAGCACCCGTGTTCATTGGCATCCACGAGAGTCATTCTAGACATAGAATGCTAAGGGTAACGATTGCTTAGTGTTCATGTCACTACTTTGTGTCTTGACATGACACGAGGTATTCGAACGGTTCCAATTTCCCATAAAAATTGGTGGCGACTCCATACAAAATGCAAACGCTTGTCCCTCGTTTCTCAACCAAGCGCCCCCGTGGGCGGCCCGCTGTCCACATTACTCTGAAGGTGCAGTTTAGTTTATTTGATGATAAGAGGATGACAAACTTGTCAAAGTGCAAGAGCAAAGTGACATTAGCTTATTTCAGCTTGGCCAGGGGCCGTTTATTTAGTGCCACAAGAGCGACACGTGAGGTTACGCGAGGCGCGTTTTTGTTCCTATTCTAGGCATAGTACAGTTGGTCAAGGTTTGTTGGGTTTGAAAACTCATTCCCATCTAGGTCCGTGATTCTAACCGCACCCCCTGGAAGTATGGACTTGACTAGAAATGATCCGGCCCAATTAGGTTTGAATTTTCCCCGTGGGTCAACAGGTAAAAGAGCTCTAACCGATTTGAGTACTAAGTCTCCCTCTTTGATGTTTCTTGGCCTAACCCTTTTGCTGAAAGCTCGTTTGATACGTGCTTGATATGTTTGGACATTATGCAATGCGCGTAGCCTACGTTCATCCAGGAGGATGAGTTCTTCATATCTATCTCTCTTCCAATCGGCTTCTGGGATTTGACTTTCGAGTAAAATACGCAAGGATGGTATCTCTAGCTCGACTGGTTGTACAGCTTCCATGTCGTAGGTCAAATAGAAAGGGGTAGCCCCAGTGGGCGTCGTAACATATGTACGATATCCCCATAAGGCAATGGGTATCTTGCTTGGCCAATCTCGATAGTTGTCGATCATTTTCTTGAGAATCGTGACAACGTTTTTATTTGCTGCCTCTACCGCACCATTAGTCTGTGGTCTATAGGGCGAAGAGTGGTGATGCCTAATCTTGTACTTGGATAGCAATTGCTCAGTCTCAGCTTGGAAATATGATCCATTATCACTAATGATCTCATGTGGGCAGCCGTATCGACAGATGATGTTGTTTTGTATGAATTTTGCCACATTTTTAGCCGTGAGACTAGTGTAGGAAGCCGCTTCTACCCATTTGGTGAAATAGTCGATTGCCACTAGGATGAAACAGTGACCTCCTGTTCCGGCTGGGGTTATCTTCCCGATTATGTCAATTCCCCAAGCAGAAAATGGTCAAGGAGATGTCATCGTATAGAGCAATGAAGGAGGGACGTGTTGTACGTTCCCGAAGATTTGGCAATTGTGGCAATGCCTTACGTATTTGATGCAATCGGATTCCATTGTGGTCCAATAATACCCCAAACGTGTGATTTTCTTTGCCATCATGGGCCCACTCATGTGAGGACCGCATTCTCCATTGTGGACTTCTTCCATCACTTTCCGTGCCTGTGAATGATCAAGGCAACGTAGGATTACACCAAGAGGTGTTCTTTTGTATAACTCTCCTTGTATGAGAACGTATTGGGAAGCTAGTAGGCGTATAGCACGTTGTCCTCTCTTGTCCATATCGGGTGGGTAGGTACCGTTGAGCTTGAAATTTAGGATTGCTTTGAACCATGGTTCCTGCGCGATTTCCTCTTCATCGGTGATTTGATGTACATAAGCTGGTTCTGACCGTCGTGCGATGCATAAAGGCATTTCCACCATGTCATCTGGCATATTAATCAAAGAAGCGAGTTTTGCAAGAGCATCCGCAAATTGATTTTCTTCCCGAGGTAGGTGTAAATAGGTCACGTGATCAAAGAATTGGGCAACTTGGTCTATTCTGGCCTTATATGGTGCTAAGCTTTCGCTTCGAATTTTCCAAGATCCCGTAACTTGATTGATGATCAGGGATGAATCCCCATGTACTCGGAGGTTCTTAATGCCTAAGCTCACTGCCGCTTGTAGTCCATTGAGACAAGCTTCATATTCTGCAGCGTTATTTGTCACCTCGAAGTCGAGTTTGACCGCGATTGGTGTATGCTCACCTTCAGGAGAAATGAGCAACACTCCTATTCCAAATCCTCTTAAGTTTGATGCTCCATCAAAGTAAAGGTCCCAGGAGTCTACATCAGTTTGAAGTATATCCTCGTCTGGAAATGACCAAGTATCTATTATTTGTGCGTCATTGATGGGATTTTCTGCGAAGAATTCGGCAACGGCACGACCTTTTATTACTTTCAGAGGCACGTATTTGAGATCGAATTCTGAGAGCATCAAAGTCCATCTTGCTAGGCGTCCGTTGAGGACGGGTTTCTCGAAGAGGTATTTGACTGGATCCATTTTGGAGTATATTTTGACGGAGTAGCTAAGCATGTAATGGCGTAGCTTCTTCGTTGCCCACACAAGAGCGAGGCATGTCTTTTCGAGTTGTGAGTATTTGCACTCGTACTCCAAGAACTTCTTACTAAGGTAGTAGATAGCCCTTTCTTCACTTTCTACAGTCTGAGCTAGCATGGCACCCATGGCTGTTTCGGTTACTGTGAGATATAAACCAAGAGGTTGATCTCGTTGAGGCGGCATGAGCACTGGCAGTTTAGCCAATATCTCTTTGATTCGGTCAAATGCCTTTTGACAATCATCATCCCACATGGTGTGGTCTGTTTTCTTGAGCTTCTTGAAGATAGGCTCACAAATCATGGTGAGTTTCTATATGAATCGACTTATATATTGCACTTTTCCTAGGAATCCTCTGACTTCTTTTTCTGTTTGAGGTTGTGGCATTTCGATCAGAGCCTTAATCTTGGAAGGGTCTATTTCTATACCGCGTTGGCTAACGACGTATCCCAGGAGTTTACCGGATGTAACTCCGAATGTGCATTTCTGAGGATTGAGCCTCATGTTGTACTTTCGTAGCCTTGCGAAAAATTTGCGAAGGTTCGCAATATGCCCTTCTCTATCCTTGGACTTGACAATCATGTCGTCTACGTATACCTCAACTTCTTTGTGCATCATGTCATGTAAGAGTGTAGTTGCGGTGCGTTGATATGTAGCTCCGGCGTTGATCAACCCAAACGGCATCACCGTATAGCAATATGTTCCCCATTGAGTGACAAAAGCGGTCTTATGCATGTCTTCTATGGCCATCTTGATTTGGTTGTAACCCGCATACCCGTCCATGAAGGATAGTAATGCATGGTCTGCAGTATTGTCCACCAATATGTCGATATGTGGTAGAGGGAAGTCATCTTTAGGGCTTGCTTTGTTTAAGTCCCTAAAGTCAACACAAACGCGGATTCTCCCATCCTTTTTGGGTACAGGTACTATGTTGGCTACCCAGTCAGAATAATCGGAAACTTTGATGAACCCGGCTTTGAATTGCTTGTCAACTTCTTCCTTAATCTTGAGAGCCCATTCCGTTCTCATTCGTCGAAGCTTCTGTTTTACAGGTTTGAAACCTGGCTTAATCGGAATTCTATGTTCGGCGATATCCCTGTCGATCCCTGGCATGTCTTTGTAGGACCAAGCGAAAACGTTTTTGAACTCGTTTAGGAGGTCTATGAAATTGGCCCTTTCGGTTGAGCTCAAGGTAGTCCCTATCCTAAGTTCTTGGGGTTCTAGTTCGGTTCCTACATTAATGGGTTCGGTGTCCTGTATTACTGGTCCCCATTCCCTTTCCTGTAGTATTTCTTTAGCTACGTAGGGAGGTATTTCGATCGAGTCTGGGTCTTGGTCATCCTCAGTATCATCGTAAACAGAATTGCACTCAAGATAACACAAAGAGTAAGCAAAACCTGATTTATTCATATTAAAGTTTGAGAAAAGTTGAAACAAAGAAGCCATCTGATCTGTGGTCAGTGGCGGCAAAGGGACAGTGGTTGGGACATTTCCCGAACTAATGTGACTACTCGAGGCTAAGCTAGGAGAAACAAAGGGAATGGGGATGACGGCAGGAGGAGACTCCCTAGTGACTTCTATAGACTCCGACTCTGACTCCGACTCGAACTCATCGTCTTCTGGTTCTCCTTTGAACATCTCTCCTTCTCCAGTGGTGAGCTTGAAGAGTCTTCCTTGATTGTTAGTCCACTTGATCGATTTTCTCCATCCTTTCTGCTGACTTGCGTTAGTTTCTGTGATTAATGTGGTGGGGTTGAAGCGATCGTCTTGAAGTATCATGGTAATGATCTCATCCTGCGCGGCTCTAACAAATTGATCCTCTCCAAACAATAGGCTAACAGCTTGTTCGTCTAAGCAAGGTGCTTGACGGGTTTTGACGGTAGGAACCGTTTCTGGAGGGATGAAGTAGCAATCGTGAAAGATCTCAATTCCGGCTAGCTTCCTCTCGAGATAATGCCAAGGCTCGGGAAATCCGTGAAAGAGTTCTAGACTTCCTTCCTTAACAAAGTTCCCATTTAGGGTAGGGAGATAGGGTCGCATTTGGACTCCTACATGCTTACGGTTTTGAACTTGAGCGAGTATCTCGAGAACTTCCTCTTTAGTGGGTTTGTACCCTAGTCTAAGTGGTATCCTCTTTGAGTTGCCTTCCTTGTATGGTGCGAAGGTGTTTCTTCGAATAGGATTTAAAGGCATTCCAGGGAAGTATCCCTGGGATTTGAGTATGTGGTTGACCACCAAGTTGGAGTAGGGATCATAGTATAAAGGCGCCAATTCACTTTCTATGACATTTATGCTTTGGAAGCCCCCAAGTTCATATACTGGATCTGCAAGGACTTGATTGTTCGACTTCTTTTTTATTATTGCTTTGATGGGTGACGAAGTGATCGTCACCACTTTGCCATTTAGTGGGATCTTGATCTTTTGATGAAGGGTGGATGTTACCGCTTTGGAAGCGTGAATCCAAGGTCTTCCTAGGAGTATGTTGAAGGAAGCTTCGATGTCCACACTATTTGGAAGTTAACCTTTCGCTCAATTGGCCCAGTGGCTATGGTTAGGCTAGCAAGTCCTACTACCTTTCGTCGTGTACCATCGTATGCGCGACACCTTGATTGGTAGGGGTCCAATCCGACTCTTTCATGCCTAATTTGTATGCCGTTTTGAGGGGTATGACGTTGACTGCAGAGCAATCATCTACCAAGGTCATTGGCACGTTCTTCTTTAGACAAATGACAGTGATGTAAAGAGCTAAGTTGTGACTAGCGCCAAAAGGTGGCAAATATTCGTCTGAGAAAGTAATAGGATTACTTAGCTTTGGTGATTCTTGGAAGACCAAGTTGACTACATCTTCGGGTATGGAGTTATGTGCTACATTTAGTTTGGCCAAAGCTTGCAGTAAAGCTTGGCGATGTGGGAATGAGCTTACTACCAATTGCCAGACTGAAAGATCAGCCTTTGTCTTCTGTAATTGCTTGAGCAAATGGTCGGTGGAGTCATCTTCGTTGTCATTTGGTGTGACAACATTGGTTGGACCATTTTGAGTAGTGTTTTGATATGGACGTCTCGAACGAGTTAGGTGGTCCACATCTTGGTCTTCACCATTTTGGACTATTTCCTTTACTAGGGAGTTTTCGATGAGGTACTCGTCCTCATCATCATCGGCCCACACTCCATTGATCGTAGCTAGTTCCCTCATTCTCATGATTTTATCTTCTAGCCATATGATTTTGTCGACTAGCATAGTAGCGTTTTAAGAGAAGATTAGTGGCAAGTGTTCTTTAGGCGTTGCGTTGGGGTCATATAAAGTTGTCACCATACTTTCTAATTTCCAAACTTGTCTATCCACACTCCTTACCCATGTGATGAAGTCGGAAATGGTAGGGGAGATAGTAGAATAAAACCCTTCATTCTCGATTGCGTAGACTTCATCTTCAATTGGAGAAATAAGGTGTGAACAATATAAGGTAGATTCGTCACTTGTAATCACTAGAACTCCAAGAGGATTCTGAGTGTTGTTGGGTTTATCTCCCGGCGGTATTGGTAGTCGACCATCTTCAATCATGTCTTGAAGCACATTTTTCAATTTGTAGCATTTTTCTGTGTCATGCCCCTTGCCCCTATGGTATTCACAGTACTAGTTCTCGTCCCAGAACTTGGATTTCCTTTCGGGTTCGGGAGTAGGTCCAATGGGTTGAAGTTTGCCTTGCTTCATTAACCTCTTTAGAGCGTTGGAGTAAGTATCCCCAAGATTTGTGAATTTCCTTGGTGGGGTACTTTTCTTGGATGGCTCGAGAAGGTTAACTTCATCACTCTTGCTAGTGGAGCCGCATGAACGACTTGTTGATCCTTGATATCCTCGACCCACCGTTTTGGACAAGAGTCCTTTACGGATGTCATCTTCGATCCTTGTCCCCAGTACGGTTAAGTCCTTGAAAGTTTTGATGTTTTGGTATCTCAAATGATTGGCATAGATGGGTTTGAGATTGTCCACGAACTTTTCCACAAGGATTGCCTCATCCGGGCGTTCAACTAGTTGGGTACTAGTCTTCCTCCACCTACTTAGGAAGTCGGTGAATCCTTCTTTGTCATTTTGGGTAAGAACCTCTAGAGTGCGCATATTAAATTGGATCTCCGCATTATCCGCATATTGCTTAGCAAATTCGATCGCGGCATCTTCCCAAGTAGCGATCTTCTTGTGTTCTAAAGAATAGAACCATTGCTTGGGATGGTGTCAAGAGATGAAGGAAAGATCCTTAAGAACATCTCGGGTTTGATGCCTTTGATAGACATGTAATCCTTGAAGGCACGGATGTGGTCCAAAGGGTTTTCGTGCCCCTTGAATTTAGGGATATCCGTCATATTGAAGTTGGTTGGCAATTTGGAGTTGACGGCCTCATACTTACGGTTATTCTCCCTATAAATGTCATCCCCTTTAAGGTACATCAATTGTTCCTCTAAGTATTGGAGTCTTTTCTCAGCTACAGTCATTTCCATGAGAAGATTTTCGTCCCTGGATTCATCCGCGTAGTCACCTACTACTTCACTTTCATGACGAGGCAATCTCCCTTCTACGGCGTAGATCCGATCTTCGATGGTCTCGAGGCGATCATGCACTTGGTCTTGGGTAACTTGGATTTCGGCTAGCGCGGCTAGGATTCGATCATTACCATCTTGAAGTTGGTGGAGGTTTGTTTCGCTGGTTCTAGGCATCTTGAAAACTGGATAAGAGATCGATGACGAATCAAAACACGATCGACCATTCTAACACACTTGCTAAAAGAAGAAATGTTTTGACTTATGAAGTGGGTGTGTACCACTTGTGTTGAGTGAGCTTTGGAGAAAGGACAATGTTTTGAAAATGTGTATCCTAGTCAACTATAGTGTAGTTGTAGGAGTGGACTCGAAGAGAGGTTTTGAAATGGGCTTGTGGCCCGAATTTTGACTCGACAATCGGACGGAGTTTCGAATGGGTTTTGCGCTAATCAAAGGCCTCTTTTTTTTCGAAAATTCTTGTTAAAAAAAGGGTTTTGATTTTTACAAAAATCGTCTTGGTTTCGTTTGGAAATGGTGATCACGTAAGGTACAAACATTTATACAAGCATTATAACGGGATGCTGAGTGCATTTAAAAGGGTTTTGGTTTAAAGGGTGGGTTGCCATACCGAACCATCAAACCCGAAGTCTGTAGAGAGGCTCGTACCAAACAAGAGTAAGGCCGATTCCTAGTCCATTTCCTCAAGTAGTGAAGGCCCTTGATACAAACAAAAGTAAGCATCATGGTATGGATGACGTCAATCGCTATCCATCCTTAGGCCCAAATAAGAATTAGGACCGTTTAGACGGGACGATTGGTCGAATGGGTTGGGCCTTGGAAGGCCGAATAAAACGGTCTAGGAAGACCGAGTTATGAAACCGACAATTGTCTTGTACAAATTATTCCCTAACCTTGTTCAAGTTTCACCCTTGGCTACACGTAAGTGTATTATCCCCAGCGGAGTCGCCAAACTGTGGACACCGGGGCCCACGGGGGCGCTTGGGAGGAAGAGAACAAGCGTTTGCATTTTTGTTGGAGTCGCCACCAATTCTTATGGGAAATTGGAACCGTTCGAATACCTCGTGTCATGTCAAGACACAAAGTAGAGACATGAACACTAAGCAATCGTTGCCCTTAGCATTCTATGTCTAGAATGACTCTCGTGGATGCCAATGAACACGGATGTTCACAGAGATCTGGAGTAAGGGGTGAGGGTACGTATTAGGAAGCTCTTTTGATCGAACACTTAATCCCGCCCGCCTCGATAGCGGCCTCTACTAATGATTAGGGATATCATCTATACTCGATATATTGTCGATTATATGCATGCAATGCAACATCCAAGTTTTAATCCTAACATGTGAAGAATAGACTAAGTCGGTTGACACATAGTTTAACTATCAATTGGGTCGAAGTAGGATTTAATGCTCAATTACATGTGAAAACATACAAATGATACAAAAAAAAAAATTACAATAATAAGAAATTACAATAATTACATTGAATTAGGCGATTTATGTCGAAAATACCTTCAAAATGGATAATTTGGAAAAAACGAATAAAAGAATGAGTTAACGAACAGATCAGAATGTGATAATACGGATAATAGTTAATTATACGTAAGCTAATTAAACTAGGTCAAGCAACAACGGAGTTCAAAGACAGAACCCAACCTGGAACAGGCGCAGCAGGACTGCGCCCTTTGGAAGAGGCGCAGCAGTTCCTGCGTCTGTTCCAAGGGTGAGTTTTGGCCGTGAAGCCGGAACTGCAAATCGTTAATGTTAATTGGTGAATTTAATGGTTGATTACGATATTTACTCGGATGAAAGTGATTAATAGGTTATTTACATGCGATTAATGGTCATAAAAGCAACAAAACATGGATGAGACGGAGTTAAACGAATTATTTACATGAACAAATGATCGATTAGCGACACGAGTGAATGAAATAAATTAAACATGACGAATTAATGACGAATTAATGACGAACAACGGATGAAAATATACCAAAGGGTCGAATTCCAGAAACTCAATATAAACGAATCGAATTTCTACAACCCAGGTTGAATTTAATGACGAAAAACCGCAAATATGAGATTATAAGGGATTTAAGTCGAATTTAATGACGAATTAAACATGTGAATGAATGATAAATAATATACATGTGAGATGATAAGCTATTATGTCAAAGAATTAACAGGAAACAAACGAAACAAATTTTGACGAACGAATTACAGAGGACGAAGGAAGAAGAAAGGAAGCAGGAACTGCGGCAGCCTCACGAAGAGGCGCAGCAGGAACTGCGCTCCTTCGAAGAGGCGCAACAATTGCTGCGTCCTTTCTCGACGATTTGCCTTCTGGAAATCCGTAAAAAGAGGTTTTAAAGCACGGTTTTAGAAATCGGTTTTAAGAGGTATTTTCGACATAAACCTTACATTGATGATACAAAAGGTAAAGAACAATAATAAAAGAGAGATTATACACCCTCAGACTTACATGTTTGACGAAACGAGATGAACTAAGTTATCGATTAGCGATGCTCGACTCGAACTATAATGTAAATATGAAAGTGCCGTCGTAAGAGGAAAAAGATTAGATTAATTAAGTTGATTGATTGTGGAGTTGGTCAAATTGGTCGGTCATGCAAACGAGGCTGGTACTCAGAAGGATCCGAGCTTACGTGGTCGAATGCTCAAGCACGTAGACGCCAAAGAGTAAGAACAAAGGTCTAGAATGCAAAGGGAGAAGAGAAGGGCGGACACTCGCGTGAGAAATATGAGGAGCGAAGGCTCCTATTTATACTAATCACGTGAAGGAATTAGGGTTTCGGAGAGTCTTTGGAAGTGAACCTCGGAAAGATATGAAAAAGATACGAAAATTACGCAGAAAAGGACCTGGGAAGAGGCGCAGCAGCCACTACGTCTCTTGGAAGAGGCGCAGCACCTGCTGCGTCTGTTCCCAAGTGGTTTCCTCTTGCGGAAGAAAGATTTCCGTGTTTAAGTTATGGTAGGACGGAATATTTTGGTTTTCCTTAATATCTTGTGTGAATATTACGGGAAATTGTCTACCAAAGGATAAAGATTGTGAAATATTTATAAAATATGGAATAGAAATATCCGGAACATTCCAGAACATTCTGACTCGGGATTTAACGGTTATCAGAAAATGAAGAATGTTTTAGGCCCGGACTCCAAATGTACTCTAATTACTGTCAAAACGACCGTATCGGCACGTAGATGACAACTAAGAGGTAGACATCAGTATTTGAGCAATCACTTGACGATAAACTTACGAACTGTCACAAATCGTTCCGCGTAGCAAACATGCGGCCCAATCATCACCGGGTGGTTTGCGGGAGGTGCAGAAATGAGGTATCTACAAAAAGCAGAACTACACTCATCTACAACATCGTCCCATCATCTCAACTACTCAATACAACCTCAAGGTTTATAAAACTATAGGGTTAACAAATACTTCTCAATACTAAGTCTCTCTGAACTTAGAACTCTCAAGAGCCAACTAATATCAAATCACATCATCAATCCATTATGGTCATCAACATCTTAAGATATATTAATTCAAATTCGATATCCTAGATCTTTACTTATCATCGAGTCCCCAAGAAACAAGGTCTTAGTTGTAACAAGGCTTTATCACCTCATATTTCTCATTCTAACACCAAAATTTGAAACTATATCTTTTCACTTAACAATCGGCATCAACCATACCATTATCTCTCCTAGCTACTAAAACAAGCTCTAAAACTTCCCAAAAAGGTAGCTTAGTCTCACTCTCGTACCATACCTCGAGTAGTAATCAAGATCACTCACTTAGCCCAACTAATAATCCCACTAAACAACCACACTCACCTTGTCAAGGAACTAGGTATAAGAATCACTAAGTATGTCTCATTATACTACCTAAGTCTTTCTAACATCACAACCTCTCAAAACCAGGGTTAAGAGTCAGACACAAACAATCTCCTCAAAAGCCAACTTATTCGACCAAGGAAAACATTCCATGAGCCAAAGATGAAGGTGTACATGAGGGGTCTTATAAGGAGAAAAGGTATAAAGACAACTCCCAAGATATGGCATACGAGTTGCGAAAGGTATAGAAGCACAAAGACAAGGGAATATGACGAGTCACTCGAAGAGAAAGAGGTATCTTCAAGACAGTAAAGACATCCTTCAAGGAAAAGAGATCCATAAGGAAGATGTTATGGAAGGAGAAACAAAAACGAAGGATAGGTCGGGTGAGTACTAAACTAGTTTCCAAGGTTAAGCAAAAGAGAGTTTAGAAGGGAAGGGTGAGCATCACGGGATAAAAGTGAGGAAAGGAATAACGGAAAACACACCCATAGCGGTGTCGGGGGGGAACGGCGGTTCCGACTTGATTCTCTACAAGAATGACTCCTTGAGGGGGAGGAGGAGGGGTAGTCTTATTCTCGAGGCAATCCTTGATGAGATGTCCGGGCTTCTCGCAATGGTAACACTTCAAGGGCGTATTATAGCATCTAATCCCTGGGTGATAAGCTTGCCTACACTTGAAGCACTTGCGGTTCTTCTTAAGCTTATTAGTAGATGTAGGGACTTGTCCTTTCGGCTCTTGCACTATTGGCTCTTGTCCTCCATGGTCTTGTACTCTTTGTCCTTGGACTCTCGGCACCAACCTCTTCTTGCTAGAAGATGATGAAGATGAGGGCACATATGGCCTCTTGCCACGGCGGTTAGGGCAATGATTAACTTGAGCATTGGCATTTCGTTGATTCCGAAGAATTATAGTAAGGGCTTCCATGATAGCATTCTCCACCTTGGTTGGTTGCACCATCTTTTCAAGACACCAATTAAATCGATCATGTTAGCACCTAACAAATAGCATTCACAAAGAGACTACCAACTTAGGTCCTTAATTCTACCCATCTCTCATTCATTATTTGAGGTCAAGTTTAAGTTTAAATTTGGGGTACACGTGTGTGCGTCGGGAGCAACATATGCTCTGATACCAACTGTGACACCCCTCGATAGGGCATCAAAGAGAACTAATAAATCTAAGCGGAAAATACGAGATTTTTAAAACCTTTAAAAGTTTAAAGCGAGAAAACCTCCATAAGTGCTCAAACGGAAATGAAAAGTAAGGTAATTAAGTTTTACAATTAAAAACGAAGTGCGTTGGGGAAAAGATATCCCACGAATAAGCACAAGTCTAAAGATAGGTGAGTCTAAGAAAATGATAACTAAGGTCCACAAGGGTCAACGTTCTCGCTAGCTCACATGTCTTCCCCATAATCTGCATCACATACCTGTCATTCATATAAACATGAACGCCACAGTCAGTGGGGAATAACTCAGGGTTCTCCCAGCCACAATATGTCAAAATACAAGTAAGCAAGAACTTAATTAAACATATTGATCATGCATCATACTTGAATAATAATGAACAAGGGGATATAAACGATAATCATAGTGAGATAGGCATATTGTATTCATCATGAGATAGGCATCGAATCATATGAAGAAGATAAATAACGGATCGATTAAATAGGGAAATACATGGATGGAAACCATAGCCATTACTTTGAAAATCTCTTAACAAAGATTGCACGGGACGTGGCTACCAATGTCGCATTCATACATATGGCTTGCATCTCACCATAAGAACGGATGGGAACATCGATCCCGGCGATCATATCGCAACTAGAGGCTTGCATCTCACCTCCAGTATCCGATAGGACCAAGACTCTCACAAACAATCATAGGAGATGTGAACTCTCGTATATAAGGACACGCCAATGACCATAATCAAGCAAGACATTTACGTAGTGTGGACTCACGAGACAAACCCCTAGACTCCAACCTCCTGGTAGGACGACGATCATAATACGGTCCTAGTCTAAATCTGGCCAGACTCTCGGGATGGGCGACACCCGATTCGACATGCGGCGACCTATACGCATCCAAGACTCGATCCATGACACCTAACCATGCCCCAAGGTCGAGTAACCCCAAATCGGAACCATGGTACCTAACCGTACCCCAAGGTCCGAAGAGGCGGAAGGATAACCCAATTCGGAAACAATGGCACCTAACCGTGACCCAAGGTCCGCAAGGGTAAATAAATAAGGAATGTCAAGTCGTCACACAATGTAAATCGTCACACTTGGGTCACAAATACGGGTAAAAATAATTGCACAAACATAACGTAAATAATTCATGTGAAGCATGTATAAGTATAAGAGTATAACAAATATCAGGTGCTCTCTGCCGGTGTGGGCACCGGCTGCCGGCCTACCGGCAGGGGACACATGCTAAGGTGAAACAAGGTCAAAATAGATGAAAGTGTATTCTCTGCCGGTGCACCGGCAGGGGATACATGTTAATGATAAAACAAGGTTAAAATGCCCAAGTGTTCTCTGCCAGTTGTTCGGCTGCCGGCCCACCGGCAGGGAACACCTGCTATAGTGAATTAAGTTCAACATTGCACATTGTGTATTCTCTGCCGATTGGCCGGCTGCCGGCCCACCGGCAGGGACACACACCTTACCATATGAACTTAGAAAAATCATAAGGAACTCTCTGCCGGTTGGTGGACCGGTTGCCGGCCCACCGGCAGAGGCATACAAGGCTAAATTTTCAATTTTTCTAACTCAGAAATACAATGACGCGCTGCCGGTTGGGTAGGCCGGCTGCCGGCCCACCGGCAGTGACACCCTGTACACGAAAAACCCAACAAATGACCATCCAAATATCTTTAATTTCAATCATCTTAAATTCAATCATTTCATACTTCTCTAATATGATGAATACTCGGTAAATTTGGCATGTTAGGATAATTTAAACATATGACATCAATTATAAACCTTAAAATAAGATAGCATGTCACTCAAACATATGAAAATGCTCATAAAACCACATCATTCAACACAACAATGGAATAAAACATGAAAGTTACCAACTTTAACATTTGTATGCATCCAACCACACATAAAACACACAAATTTGACATCTAAGTCGAGTAACCCATCACCATTACCTTTTAGCTCTCAATCTCTAATGGAATCGTCTCACATGCAAGAATCCACTTCCGGGTCAACTAATATTTCTCCTAAACATAAGAAAACACAAATTAAGACTAAGAATCGAAACTAGAAAAAGGGTACCATGAGTAAAATGGGTCGACAGCCCTATCTATGGAGGAAAGTCGGTTCTTTTCTTACCTAGAAAGATGGAGGGCGATGAGAGGAAGAGATAGACGCGAAAATCACTTGATTCGGATAAGTATTAAGTAAGTTATGGTGTTTTGAAGATTTGTAAGAGAAATGTGTAACAATGGTGTTTGTTGTTGAATATAGTGTGCTGAAATTTTGAGGAAGAAGGAGTGGTTAGAGTTTCCTTCATGATTTTTATGAGGAGGAAGGAGTATTATGTGAGCCCATTAGTCATACTAGGCCCAAAATGCAAGATTGAGTCGATATACACAAGAATTTACGTCTCAAGCCCAGTTATTATTATTATCATTATCCGACGAAAATATTTATTTTTGTATAACTTAAGCTTTACAAATATAATATTTATAAAAATCATGTTTAATAATGAAATTAATTTAAATTAAATAATTTAAAATATAAATAAGACAGTAGATAGTTAATTAAATTATAAATGTCAAAATGGAAATTTCACGGGTGTTACAAGATATCTTTACAAAGGCTTTAGGAAGGCAACAGTTTGAGCATATCGTTGGCAAGTTGGGGAGTCAGAGCGCAACACCGCCAACTTGAGGGGGAGTATGACGATATGGAAATATTCCGTAATATATTGTAATATATCGTGTATGTTATTTATTTCCTATTTCTATCCTAGAATAGCCTTGGAGAATAAGAAATCTTGTACTATATAAACATGGATGTATACTGTATATCGACAGATTGAATAATAGAAATCTTTACCAAAAAGTTCCACATGTTAGGGTCGTCCCACATTGATAAAAGAGGAGAAGAATTACCACTTTATAAGGCAAGGGGCTACACCCTCTATTACCAATTGGTTTTAGAGTGGAACCCTCTTGGGCCTGCGTTGTTGTCTCTTTCTCCTCCGTTTGGATGCGGCCCAGGTCCGTTGTTGAATTTAACATAACACATCAGCAAATTGGCAATTGCATTAGAGAATTATATGATATATGATGATGATTTTACTTTGGTAGCAATTGCTAAAATCTGAATTATTTGTGCGAGTAGTTATAAAAAAAAACCCTAATCCCCTATTTACTAAATGAATAAACATCCTCACAAATTTCCCTCCAAAAAGGATCTTTCTAAATAAGGTAACTAATAACAATTATATATACATTAACTAAGGTAACTAATAATTATAATAATTTATTTCATTAACTTATTATGTTTTCATTAAAATTAATCTTTTCATCAAAATTTTTTTTTTACTAAACTCTAATATATAATCTTTTAATTAAAATATTTTAATAAAAAAACTGTATCAAACTATGATTTACTAAATATTTTACTAATTCTATTATTTGAGAATGACGTGACTCATACAATGTATAAAACAAAGTTATAAACCGTTTTAATTACTTTCGAGACAAAAAATTGAGAAAATTTATAAATTGGAATCATTAACATTGCGGTATAAAAATATTATTTTCAAAAATATATTTCAACATGCTACTCAATTCTTTTAATTATTTCAGTTTCAAATTTTTATTTCTCAAAACTAAATACAATGATGAGAAAAAAGAACAACTAATGAGATACCACTATTATATATCAAATTTAGTAGAAAAAAAAAAATTATAAGCTGTGCATTTAATGCACGGGGCCTAACCTTTTAAATTAACGAATTTTCTGAATCCTTTGTAAAATAACTATTAAGGACATGAATAAATTATTGACTCTAGAATGAAGGTAGGGTTAATATATTTTTAAGAGCTAAAAGGGTGAATATATATTTTTTCCTAATTTGCTGATAGAATACTAGGGTAGGTCCCGTGCAAATGCACGGCATTTTAAGTTTTGGCATAACTATAGAGTAAAATAAAATATAAAAGTTACATAATTGTATTTAACGTTAAGACATTGCTAAAGGAATTACTACAGTTATAATGCGGAGAATTCAAATAATGATAGCTCAGGAGTAATAGGAATAATAAAAGTTTAGAAAATTCATATTCTTCACACATTTATTTTTGCAACGCAACAAAAGAGTATGAACAAATTATAATTTTAAAGAGGGTGACAAGGTTTATTTCAGTCGTTTGCCTTAATCAAAATAAATCCTAGCTTAGTACTAACAAAATAGCTAGCGGTAAGTCAGGGTCGAATCCATAGGGAGGCGGTGATTATCTAGTTTGTTTATATTTAAATTTGTCTTAAAGTAACCAATTGTGGGGCTTTGATTGTTTGTATGCTAATCAACTAATTGCAAATAAATAAGGACGAATAACAATAATATTAAAGAGTCTAGGGATCGGGTTCACTAGGTTGTCATCAAAGGGTAGAATTTAATTCATTGATTGAGCAATTTATATTGTTGAAAGTCATATGATCAGTCGATTCAATATTTTTTTTAGATCTAATTTAACATGTGATCGCTATCATTAAATTATCTCTATTCAATTATCGTGGCCTATACTAGTCGTAACCCAGTCGGTGATAATCCTAGTTTATGCAAGACTAATAATCAATTCTGATCAGTAATTAACTAATTAGAAGTAATACGATAATCAAACAACAATTAAGAGCAATTTAACAATCAATTCATAATAATCCCTTTTCTAACAACCTAGATTCCCCTTCACCCTAGATGATAAGTTTAGCTACTCATATTTAAGGTAAGAACAACAATAATAGTAATGGAAAACATGATGAACAATAATAAAGATGAAGAAGTAATTGAAATAATAATTGAAGAAAGATTAGAACAATACCGTAATTAAAAGCAATAGATTCGAACAATAATTAAACTAAAATAAGTATTTGAGAGAGTTTTCTAAGGTAGCTATACCAAACCTACTGAAATAAAAGCATAAAATAACCTAGAGAAGGAGTTTAGGTATTTATAGTAGTCATAACCGACTTAAGGAAATTTGCGGAAAATTATAAAACTGGAAGGTTCCTCGATCGAGCCTAAGTGGACTCGATCGAGGCACCAAAGTTCAAGAACCCCCAACTCTCGACATTGCGAAATTTAATTGTTATGGAGGTTCCTCGATCAAGCCCAAGGTGTACTCGATCGAGTATGAAGTTCCTCGATCGAGCCTCACTGTACTCGATCGAGGCACCAATTTCTTGCTTCGCGCACTGAACTTCAAATGGCCGCCATTTCTTCGTTACTTGTCAGAAACAAGAGATTTTTATGGCGTTGGAAAGCTAAGAGGATAGGCTTTCACCTCCAGTTGGAATCACTTGAAAATACATTGCAGAACAAAAGATATGGCTCTTCAAAATAGGCACTTGTAAAAAGAAGCTCTTTTCTTCGTGTTTTCCTCTTAACTTCTCTTCCTACATTCTTATGGATTCTCGTGCCATGCTTCGTGTATCCCTTCATGTCCACTCCGCGATGCCCATTTCATTCCTTTGCTCCTCAAATGCATCATTCCTGCATTAAACATCAAAAAGCGGAAGTATCGACATTCTAACATAAAAGGCATGTAATTAACATAATTTAGCACGAAATCATATCAAAAGCAATTAAGGGGAGGCATAAATATGTATATAATTATGACTCATCAAACTCCCCCAAACCATCTCTTTGCTTGTCCTCAAGCAAAGCAACACACATACAAAAGGCAATCATACAAATGGCAAATAAACAACTCAGAGCTAATGTTGATGCACATACAAATCCCAAGCTATCCATATATATTGTAACAAAGAAATGACTAAAGTGTACCAATAAAACAAATTCAAAGGTACTGGAAATAGAAAACATAGCTCAAGTCTCAAGTCACCATACTATATACAAATGCCAAATACCTTTCGATTTTGCAAGACAAATTAGTCGGATTCTCGCGGATTTCACTCATGAACTTATAAGTATATAAGGTGAGTTATATGTGAAGAATAGAAAGAAGTAGAAACACTCACTAGACTTATGAAACATGCATGCAATCTAATGTGATAGAGATTTCCCCAACTAATATGCAATCATCATATTCAGACAAAAGTACATGTATGAAGGACAATAAGGGTGGCAAATGGGTTAAAAGGTATAGAAATAGTCTGTGCCAAAGCACGTTATGGATATGTGGAGCTAAGACGGTAGTCGCAGCGCTAAACCAAAACCAAATCTTTGATAATAAATGAACCCAACTTAGCGAAATGATCTCAACTTTACAACATATGAAAGCTAACAAACTACTCTCCAATTATGCATTAGACTCTAACAACCATCCTTTTGATCTTTGACAAAAACCAAATGAAGCAATCTCTTTTCTTTTCTTTTCTTTTCCTCTTTTTTCGATTTTTTTCTGTCTTTTTTTTCTTTCGCTTCATATTTTTCTTTTTCCAACACAAGGATACAACACAATTGCTATATAATGATCTTACTATACCCACATGACAACAATAAGTCCCAACCCAATAATAATAGCAAAATAGACATGATAAACAAGCAACTGCGACTGTCCCGAAAAGATAGGCAAATTCTTTGATTGTAGCTCATAGGATGTAATTTAAGATTGGTTACAAGGGTTCAAACGGGCTAACAAAAGGTAATGTAAGGCTTATTTGAACGGTAAGAACCGCCTATCCACATGTACTTAGTCAAATGAAAGCAATAAAAGTATCAAGAAATCAATGTCACACTTATGCACTTTGATATTACATATTCCACAAGGAGAAACCACACTCAAGCCTATTTGACAAATGAGACCAGTTTATTGATGTTCCTGGCCTAGGAAGCTCTATAGACCTCAGAATTTAAGTAGTTTACCAACATAATTGTGTCAAATCTAATCAATATAAGGCATGTCAATACGATCAAGACTTGAATTATGAGCTTCGTTTTCATGGCTAACGAGTCAAAACAATGTACATGAACAACTATTTGGGATTCAAATGCAAAAACAATGCAATTTAACATCATTGTTATTTAATTCACCAAGACTCGACTTAAAACAAAGGAAAAAAACATGTTTTTGTATTTTGAAATTTTTAAATTTTTATGGATTTTTTATATAAATGCACACAACAATAAGTAAAGCACACAACATAATTAAACTCCTCCCCCAAACCTAAATGTCACAGTGTCCTCATTGTGACGCCTACAGCATAGTAATCACAAACAAATTCAGCAACCTAAAGGACACAACTAATAGAAGGAAAGGAAAAGAAATAGATAATACAAGTAAAGAAGGTACAATGGAAGAGAATACCGGGTAAGAGCTTATGATTTCCCCAAACCAGCTGCAAAAATAGGGGAAATTAATCATCCACGCAATTCCTATCATCGCCAGCTACGGAAAATACCCAAAAGACGTGGTTACTTGATCGAGCCTCGTCTTACTCGATCGAGGAACCATCTGGACGAACGACTTCCTACATTTAGAATAAATGCGTACACAAATCATAATCAATACAAGTTAAAGCTCGTAATAGTAAATCAAAAAGTAGCGCATGTGCTACACACAAGCATAAGTAGCACCAATAAATAGTCCAAGCAAAGAATAAAAACAATGAAAAATGTCATGGCTCATCAAACTCAAAGTTTATAAAATATGAGCAAGCATGCACATCACTCTTCAATTCCTCATCCATGGGTAGGAGATATGGCTCTTCATTCGTCATAGGAGCTTCCTCAAAGACTTTGACGGGCTCCACTTTGAAAATTTCGGCCTCTAAAGTATCCAACTCAGCTTCTATGTTGACGCTCTCATCACAGCTATAAATCATCTCAGGAGGAGGATCCTCTCCATAAATCAACTTCTCTATCTCATCCACTTCCTTGCTCCATGGATATGACGCAACAGCAGGGGCGTCAGGTGAATTCCTATCAAAACATAAAGCAAGACAATCATCAAAAGTAGGATCAAGAGCATTAATCATATGACAAGAAGCTTTTAAATCAGGAGGGCGTGATGCTTTGTCAAGACCAAAAGTGATAGTATCTTCTCCAAACGTAAGACTCCCATGTCTAACATCTATAACCGCTCCTGCAGTATGCAAGAATGGTCGTCCTAGAATAATAGGAACACGAGTATCCTCAGCTATATCTATCACTACAAAATCGACTGGAATGAAAAACTTCTCTATCTTAACTGGCACATCTTTTAAGATACCCATGGGGTGCTTAACAGACCTGTCAGCCAATTGGATAGTCATATTAGTACATTTAAGTTTAGTCATGTTTAATTGCTTGCAAATTTTATAAGGCATGACACAAACGCTCGCTCCTAAATCACATAAAGCATTGTCAATATTTAAAGGGCCTATAGTACAAGGAATAGAAAAACTCCCTGGATCCTTAAGCTTAGGTGGAGAATTGGCTTGTAACGCGGCGTAACATTCACGAGTGAACGCGACAGTCTCTACTTCATCAAAAGACCGCTTCTTTGACAAAATTTCCTTTAAGAACTTAGCATAAGCCGTCACTTGAGCCACTAATTCAGTAAATGGCACTGTCACTTGAAGATTCTTTACTACCTCCATGAACCTTCCAAACTGTTGTTCAAGTTTGGATTTCTGCAATCTTTGGGGAAAAGGTAGTTGAATTTTAATTGGCTCGGCTTCTTTTGCATTAGGAGTACGTTTAGAAACATCAACGTCAATTACAGAGGTGCCTCGATCGAGCCCGAGTGTAGATACCTTATTTCTGCACCTCCCGCAAACCACCCGGTGATGATTGGGCCGCATGTTTGGTACGCGGAACGATTTGTGACAATTCGTAAGTTTATCGTCAAGTGATTGCTCAAACACTGATGTCTACCTCTTACTTGTCATCTACACGCCGATACGGTCATTTTGACAGTAATTAGAGTACATTTGGAGTCCGGGCCTAAAACCGTCTTCATTTTCTGATAACCGCTAAATCCCGAGTCAGAATGTTCTGGAATGTTCCGGATATTTCTATTCCATATTTTTATAAACCTTTCACAATCTTTTATTCTTTGGCAAAGAATTTCCCGTAATATTCATACAAGGTATTAAGGAAAATAAGATTATCCCGTTATTCCATAAATTAAACACGGAAATCTTTCTTCCGCAGGAGGAAACCACCTGGGAACAGACGCAGCAGTCACTGCGCCTCTTTCTTCCCAGGTTCTTTTCTGCGCATTTTTCGTATCTTTTCATATCTTTTCGAGATTCACTTCCAAAGTTTCTCCGAAAACCCTATTCCTTCACGTGATTAGAATAAATAGGAGCCTTCGCTCCTCATATTTCTCACGCGAGTGTCCGCCCTTCTCTTCTCCCTTTGCATTCTAGACCACGTTCTTACTTTTTGGCGTCTACGTGCTTGAACATTCGACCATGTAAGCTCGGATCCTTCTGAGTACCAGCCTCGTTTGCATGACCGACCAATTTGACCAACTCCACAATCAATCAACTTAATTAATCTTAATCGTTTTCCTCTTACGAGGGCAGTTTCGTTACATTAGAGTCGAGCATCACTAATCATAAACTTAGTTCATCTCGTTTCGTCAAACATGTAAGTTTGAGGGTGTAAATCCTTATTTATTTATTGTTATTTATCTTTTGTATCATTAATGTAAGGTTTATGTCGAAAATACTTCTTAAAACCGATTTATAAAACCATGCTTTAAAACCCTTTTTACGGATTACCAGAAGATGACCATCGAGAAAGGACGCAGCACCTGCTGCGCCTCTTCGTGAGGCTGCCGCAGTTCCTGCTTCCTTTCTTCTTCCTTCGTCCTCTGTCAATTCGTCGTTCGTTATTTGTTTTCGTTTGTTCTTCAGTTTCTTGACATAATAGTTTGATAATTTCACATGTATATAATTTATTGTCATTAACACATTTCATTCATCATTAAATCCCGACTTAAATCCCAAGTAATCCAATATTTGCGGGTTTTCATCATTAAAATCAATACGGGTTGTAGAGATTCGATTCTTTCATATTGAGTTTCTGGAATTCGATCTTTGATATATTTTCATCTGTCTATTGTCGTATTCGTCATTAATTTGTCATATTTAACCTATTTAGTTCACCTATGTCACTAATCAATCTTTCATTCATGTAATTAATTCGTTTGCCTTCGTTTCATCCATGTTTTATTGCTTTTATGACTCATTCGCATTTAATTAATATGTTAAATCACTTTCACCCAAGTCGAATATCATAATTAATCCTTAAATTCACCAATTAGCATTAACGATTTGCAGTTCCGGCTTCACAGCCAGAACTCACCCTTGGAACATACGCAGCAACTGTTGCGCCTCTTCCAGAGGGCGCAGCTCTGCTGCGCCTGTTCCAGGATGACTTCTGTCTCTGAACTTCCGTTCTGCTTTGACCTAGTTTAATTAGTTTACGTATTTAATTAACTATTAATCGTATTATCGCCTTATTCCTGTTCGCTTATTCCTTTATTTCGTTCTTTCTCAAATTATCCGTTTTGAAAGTATTTTCGACATAAATCAATTGAATCCTTTGTAATTATTGTAATTTTCATTATTTTATTGTATTTCTTTTATTGTATCATTTGTATGCCTTCACATATAATTGAATCTAAATTCCTACTTTGACATTTATTGTATGCTAAATTAATTGTTCACCGACTTAGTCTAAATTCTCACATGTTAGGATTAAAACTTGGATGTTGCATTGCATGCATATAATCGACAATATATCAAGTATAGACAATTTTCCCTAATCATTAGTACAGGCCGCTATCGAGGCGGGCGGGATTAGGTGTTCGATCAAAAAAGCTTTCTAATATGTACCCTCACCCCTTACTCCAGATCTCTGTGAACATCCATGTTCATTGGCATCCACGAGAGTCATTCTAGACATAGAATGCTAAGGGTAATGAGTTCTTGGTGTTCATGTCACTACTTTGTGTCTTGACATGGCACGAGGTATTCGAACGGTTTCCAATTTTCCACAATAAATTGGTGGCGACTCCACAAATGCAAACGCTTGTTTCCCAAGCGCCCCCGTGGCCCATTGTCCATAGTTTGGCAACTCCGCTGGGGATAATACACTTACGTGTAGCCAAAAGGGTGAAACTTGAACAAGGTTAGGGAATAGTTTGTACAAGACAATTGTCGGTTTTCATAACTCGATCTTCCTAGATCGTTTATTCGGCCTTCCTAGGCCCAACCCAACCCATTCGACCAATCGTCCCGTCTAAACGGTCCTAATTCTTATTTGGGCCTAAGGATGGATAGCGATTGACGTCATCCATACCATGGTACTTATTCTTGTTTGTATCAAGGACCTTCACTACTTGAGGAAATGGACTAGGATGAATCGACCTTACTCTTGTTTGGTACGAGCCTCTCCACAAACTTCGGGTTTGATTGTTCGGTATGACAACCCACCCTTTAAAACAAAACCCTTTTAATGCACTCAGCATCCCGTTATAATGCTTGTATAAATGTTTGTACCTTACGTGATCATCATTTCTAAACGAAACCATGACAATTTTTGTAAAATCAAAATCTCCTTTAAAACGAAAATTTCGAAAAAGGCCAATGATTAGCGCAAAACCAAGTCAAAACTCTGTCCATTTGTCGAGTCAAATTTCGGGCCCAAGCCCATTTCAAAACCTCACTTCGAGTCCACTCCTACGACTACACTAAAGTTGACTAGGAACAACATTTTTCAAATCTTGTCATTTCTTCAAAAGCTCACTGACACAAGTGGCACATACCCACTTCACGAGTCAAAACATTTCCTTCTTAGTAAGTGTGCGAGAATGGTCGATCGTGTTTTGATTCGTCGTCGATCTCTTATTCAGTTTCCAAGATGCCTGAAACAAGCGACATGAACTTCAACCAACTCCAAGATGGTAATGATCGAATCCTAAACGCGCTAGCTCAACTCCAAGTTACCCAAGACCAAGTGTATGATCGCCTTGACACCATCGAGGGCCGAATCTATGCCGTAGAAGCGAGGTTGCCTCCTCGAGAAAGTGAAATCGTTGATGACTTCGTGAATGACTTCAGGGACGAAAACCCTCCCATGGGTATGACTGCAGCTGAGAAACGACTCCAATACTTAGAGGAGCAATTGATGTACCTTAAAGGGGATGACATTTATAGGGAAAATAATCGCAAGTATGAGGCCGTGAGTTCCAAGTTGCCAACCAACTTCAACATGACGGATATCCCTAAATTCAAGGGGCATGAAAACCCTTTGAACCACATCCGCGTTTTCAAGGACTATATGTCTATCAAAGGCATCAAACCCGAGATGTTCTTAAGGATCTTTCCTTCATCTCTTGACACCATCCCAAAGCAATGGTTCTACTCTCTAGAACACAAGAAGATCGCTACTTGGGAAGACGCCGCGGTCGAGTTTGCTAAGCAATATGCGGATAATGCTGAGATCCATGTTAACATGCGCACTTTAGAGGTTCTTACCCAAAATGACAAAGAAGGTTTCACCGACTTCCTAAGTAGATGGAGGAAAACTAGCACCCAACTAGTTGAACGCCCGGATGAGGCTACCCTTGTGGAGAAATTCGTGGACAATTTAAAGCCCATCTATGCAAATCATTTGAGGTATCAAAACATTAAAACTTTCAAGGACTTAACCGTACTGGGAACGAGGATCGAAGATGACATCCGTAAAAGGCTCTTGTCCAAAACGGTAGGTCGAGGATATCAAGGCTCAACAAGTCGTTCTTACGGCTCCACTAGCAAGACCGATGAAGTTAACCTTCTTGAGCCATCCAAGAAGAGCGCCCCACCAAGGAAATTTATAAATCTTGGGGACACTTACTCCAACGCTCTAAAAAGACTAATGAAGCAAGGCAAGCTCCAACCCATAGAACCTACTCCCGAACCGGAAAAGAAGTCCAAGTTCTGGGATGAGAACTCATATTGCGAAGATCATAGGGGTAAGGGGCATGACACAGAAAAATGCTACAAATTGAAAAATGTGCTTCAAGACATGATAGAGGATGGTCGACTACCAATACCGCCGGGAGGTAAGCCCAACAACACTCAGAATCCTCTTGGAATTCTAGTGATCACAATGTTGGAATATGTGTCCTCCGACAATAATGCGATCACAACTGTCGATCATGATGATCACATGTTTAAGTCTCATTTTAAAGAATACAATTGGGAAGTAATATTTTACTGTCAACTGGTCCACACATATCGGTAATGATTGACTGACTAGAGTTTGACATTACTGTCGTGCGACGGTGGTGATCAGTTGATCCCCTTAGGTCATACCTAAAGGGTAACACTCTTAATTGATTATTTAATTGATCGTATGACGATACGGGTTAATTAAATTACTTAAAATTGACGGACGATTTTGGAAGTAATATTTACGTATCTCATTATAATTTGATTAAATAAGATACGGTCTAAGTGATCGAATTGTTTTATTACTTAGATGAAATTATTGTTTAAGGAAACAATTGCATTTGAATGAATAATTTATTATAAATACAAGATGTTGTGATTTATAATTGGTAAAATATTTTGGTACAAGTAATTATGAATTACTAAGTCAATTTTGTATATGACGTATTTTTATTAATGCGTTGATTTTTAATATGTTAAAAATACATAACAATTTTACATGACATGTGACATGTGACAAATTGACAAATTGACAAAGATAAAATGGAACCCATTTTATCTTAATATGGACCGAAATTAGGGGTGATATTAGGAAAATATTATGTTGATTAAGTAAGTGGTAAACATAATCATTTCTTCCTAAATCTAGCCATGCAAACCTAGTGCCTCTTGTGAGGAGCACCTTGCTCATGCATTGGGCATCAAAACTCCCCCTCCTACCCGGTTTTGAGAAGAAAAAAAACCATGGGTTTTTTCTTCTAATTTTACCTAATATACACTACTTGAATATTAGCATATTCATTCATTCACACATCTAAAAATAAGAGTTTTAGAGAGATAAAAACCTTCCTCTTTCTCCTTTCTCTTAGCCGAAATATTAAGAGAACAAAATAATATTTTGGTCAATTTTATTCAAAATTAATATTGTTCTAGTAATAATAATATTAATTTTATTTAGAGGTTGCCTTGGGTATTAATCCTTGGGAGGGATTCTACACTTGAATCCTTGTTCATCCATTTTAGTAAGCTCAAGAACAAGTGAGTAGGTGAACTTACTTGTGCCCAAATAATCCGAAATATCAATGTAAGGGTTGATGATTTCTTCCTTATTTTTATTATTGTTTGCAAGCATAAGATCAATGTTTAATTTTATGACTAAATTAAACCATCACATATATGAATATCTTAAGTAATGAGATATAGATTTCTAACAAGCGGTATCAAGAGCCTTAGGTTGTTTGCATGCAAATCGGTTATAGTGTTTCCGAGTTATACGATTAACATATAAAACTTATAAATTTGTGTTATTATGATATATCACGAAATAAATTATGCATGTTAAAGTTTCTGGTCCTAAAATGTATTTAGGATATTTTGGTTAATTTATGGATTTTTATTGTTCATTTTATAAAATAATGGCATTAAAAATGTGATTTTAGGATAAAAATGTCATTTTCGGACTAAAATTAGCTAAACTTCGAATTTTCCAGTGGTTTTTAGATATGTTTTCACATATATTATTTTTAGATGACCTGTAATATTTCAGAATTTTTGGAGTTTTTATGCTCGAAATATGGATTTTTCATGATAAAAATTGAATTTAAATGAAAAATAGGTTAATATAAGATAAATTTCGAATCTGGACATATAAATTTAGTGTGTTGTCACATGCAATTTTACAAGATGTGTGTAAAACAATAGGCTATTATGAAGTCTTTATGCATGATTTATGAATTTTTGATGAAAAATAGCATAAATAGTGACTTTAATTAGTGAATAATTGCTAAAACATACTTCATGACTTAGGAAAACCGTCACATGTTGAATTTTATTACCTATTTCAGATCTAAAATTGAAAAGTTGATAAATATAATTTTCTCATGTTTTTTATGATTATTATTGATAAATCCGATAAACCGCAACATTGTTTTTCCGATACATTTTCGAAATTTTTAACCTAAGTTTTTTGAACATTATGAGTGTCATGGTATTTTTCCAGAATGTTCATGAGTTTAAATTTCAAATTTTGAATTTATTTGAAATTTTTATGATTTATTTGGAGTTTATGGCATTTTATTGTAATTTTGAGTCCTTTAATGAACAAATCTTAAGAAATAAAAGTTAATTATTGTCATAAGTTAGTGGAGACTAATTTTGAGTCCTAAGTTGGTTGGGGTGATTAACTTGTACATAAATATGATTTTATGTAATTTATTGTGATTTTAAAAGGTTGAATAACGCAAATCCGTAAAAATCGATTAACATACGATATTGGGTC
The DNA here is from genome assembly GCF_048544455.1 of Silene latifolia. Classification (NCBI taxonomy): domain Eukaryota; kingdom Viridiplantae; phylum Streptophyta; class Magnoliopsida; order Caryophyllales; family Caryophyllaceae; genus Silene; species Silene latifolia. The sequence continues at coordinate 45,940,889 of NC_133531.1, forward strand.
CTTAAAGGCGATTTAGCATAAATTTGGGCATATTCATACATATTATAATGCTGCATTTTGTTTATGATTGTCATAATTTTATTTTATGTAATTTTTGAATTATGTAATATTTACTTAGTATGACCTTAGTTTTAATTGGTATTACCCGAAATGTATGGAAATATCGATTCGGTTGTAATTTATTGTGATCTCGTATCACCGTTTTTTAATTTAATAGATTTATTTTATTTTAATTACAAATGTATAATTGGAAATTATGTAATTTGTTATGTAATTTATTTATTCCGGAGTTCCTTGAAGACGGTGTCACTCAAGAAGGCGATACATAAAGACGGTGTTACCTCAAGATGCGTGCCAAAACCTAAGTTCAAGGGACCAATGGAGTTGGTTTCCGAATATGTAATACTCCGTAGTTAATTAGATTTTCTATTTTAGGAAGGCCATACTAGGATTTATTTTATGCTTTGCATTTTATTTATATGTTGCATGCATCGCTAAATCGCCATAACTAAAACATGCATCATTCTTTTAATCGAGTTTATCGACCGTGTCAATTATAATTATCGTAGTTCACCGCTTTAGTTCACTTAAAACGTGAAATATAATAAATTGACATGACCTCTCGCTTAAAATAAACAATTGAGATATAGCCTTACCAAAAAGTAGAAACCATGAAAACCTATTTCGTGAGGGAGTGCACTCGGCCACGCCGGGGTACAAACCTTGTTACGTAGGGGAAGTAGGTGATAAATGTCTATCCACCGAATTTATATTAATGAGGGGTATTTCGGCACACCGTGCCCTAAGTTGATATGAGTTTGGATCATGGACACATTTATTCGAAATTTGGGTTGAACTCAACGAAAGTATTCACGACGATTTCCGGATGTGTTTCGAGCTAGAGATAAATATTAATGTAATTTTATCGACCAAGAGTTCTAAAAGTAAAATCGATTAAGAGGTTAATCCACCAAGTTATGTTAATAAAGGGTATTTCGGCACACCGTGCCCTAAGTTGATATGAATTTGGATCTTGGAATCATTTATCAAGTTGGGTAGAGGTCACTAGATAAATGCAATAAAACTTGTTTAAATTGAATTTTTACGAGTGTTATTATTTTGAAAACGACATATGTTTTATTCCTACTATTTTGTTTTTGAAGACCACTCTTATTTCTCATAACCAATGGCCGCTCCAAACACCGCCACACCTCTCACTAATACTTCATGGCTTCGATCCTTCATGGATCGTTGTAAACTTGAAAAGAATGGGTCAAATTTCTCCGATTGGGATGCCCAACTCAAATTAGCCGCCCAAGGTGACGACAAGCTTCGTTACCTCACCGAGGCCTCTCCACCCGAACCTAATGCTAGGTCGAGTGCCGCTACTAGGGAAGCATATGAGGCTTACCACAAGGAGTCCGCCGCAATGAAAAATGTGTTGATCTTTGCGATGGAGGCGGATCTCCAAAGGAGAGCCTTTAAAATGGGCACCGCTAATGAAATCTATTCCAAACTTGTGACAATGTTTTCACAAACTCCGCGGATCGTCCAATATGAGGCGGCCGCGGCATTCTTTGATCTCGACTTTAAGGAGGGCCAAAAGGTTATCCCTCACGTGCTCAAATTGATGGAGCTAGTCGAGACCTTGAAGATTCAAAAGGTTGAAATCCCCAAAGAACTCATTGTAGATAGGATTCTACACCCCTTATCCAAAGTCAAAGCGTATGTTCAATTCCGGGTGAATTTTAACATGCAAGACAAGGACATGTCTCTTGAAGAGTTGCACAAGTTACTTGTGCAAGCCGAAAGAGACATGGGGTTAAATGTTAACCCACCTAAGGATGTGCTTAACATTAGCACCAAAAGCAAGGGGAAGTTCAAGAAGAATGGGAAGAAGGGTAAGAAGCAAGCTCCCACTTTCACCAAAGCTAAGACTTATGAAGCTAGCACTTCCAAGATCAAGAAGGGTCCTCTTGATAAATGCCATTATTGTAATGATGTTGGACATTGGAAAAGAAATTGTTCCAAATATCTTGGTGACATTAAAGCTGGAAAGATCACTCCAGTAGGTAAATGACTATCCTTTCTTTTATGTTTCTAATTCAACTATGGTATTGTGATACAAAGTTGCGATAATGTATCCCCTTTATTGTAAATAGGGCCTCCACCAAGCAAGGATAAGGGAAAAGAAAAGCAAGCTTGAGAAACCATCAAGAAGCTAGGAGTAGCTTCCATGAAGCTTGGCTTTTTATTGTCTTATTTTAATTTATGTTTCGGATTTTAAAACCTTTTGATTTCCGTGTTCGACATGGAAATGTATTTTGGATAATGGTTGTATTTTGGATAATGGTGTCTTGGTTTGCAACCCAAGTCACCCGTTTTATCGTATTTTATCCTTGTTCTAAAATTCGTCTTTATACGCTTGCTCATAGAAACATATGATCATTCACTTAAAGTGATCTAATAGACAACTATAATGATGGGATTCATTATATGTCCACAAGCTTAAGGCTTGTGTATGATCAATTATAAAGTGATATTGAGTTGATGAACTCTCTTAAAGGAATGTCAATCACCAAGTACGCTTATCAATCTAAAACAATTAGTCAACCTATGAGATAATCCTTCTTATACTTCAAAATCATTATTTGTGTCTCATAAGCTATCTTTGAATCTCTAGTGTATTCATTCTAAAGATAAAGTGGGAGAAAATGAAGACACAAAGAACACCAAGCAAAATTTGTGTACTTGTATAAATGAGATCTACGCAAGAAAGAATGATTTATATACCTATATAGATAGTATACTCGAATAGATGAGATCTATGGTCTCGAATAGATGATATCTACATGAGAAAAGAGACCAAGTGAAGTAATCAAAAGAATATGTACTCAAGATAACTACACGGGGAGACCAAAAGAAAGTTTTGGAATAAAGAATGACTAATGTAATGTCTTAACAAGAGTTTTGACTAGTTTATGAACAACATTTGACCAATAGTTTCAATATTGATAGTTACTTAAGAGCCTAAATGAATCAAAGTTGCATCCTAGAAAATAAATGAGATTTATGACTAAAAGTTGCAAAGATTGATATGCCGATATCCACAAGCGCTAAGTTAAATGTTAACCACGCTAATGTCATTACTTAACCTCATTATGAAAATGAAATGGTTAAACCTCCTTCCGAAAAGGGTATTTTGAGAAGGACGTATATTAGATATTATTCATATTTAAATAATGACATTGCTACGCATCATTATAAAATGAATGAGTTAGAGATTAAAATCTCTTTCCATAAGGTTAAGATGAAACCTCTTCAAAATAGGTATTTTGAAAGGATATGATGGGAACATATATGGTTTTATCTTAATAACTTAGCAAAGCAAAATATATTTCAATTCTTGAAATGTTTCAATTGAGTAGTCAATTGCGAAACATGTGGAATTAAGTGGGAGTTGGAAATTATCGTGTGAAGACATGGAATTTAGTGGGAGTAATCATCTTGTAAAGGTTTATAACTCATTACTCATTGAGAATGACGAGCTAATACTATTCTTTCACAAAGAAGTATTTGAGTTTTCAATTCTGGATGAAAATGGACTATGATGAATCCAATCAAATCATGAGATGTTGGATAGGTATTGAAATATACACATCGAATCAACGAGAAACGTAGGTTATTCATGTCAATGAAAATGGAATTGCCATTAGCAGCCATGGTCATTCATTGAACCTAAGAATGGTTGATCACATGATTATTAGTTACTAATGTTTCCGCCATTAGAATAATCATGCACATGTCCAATAATGAATCATATGCATAAGAGCATGATGAATCATTGGCAAGCCATAGAAGAATCGTCATGTATTCTCGAGGAGAATCCGATGAGCGATTTCAGTGTTGGACAGAACACTCTGTTATGTGTCAAGAGGTTGCACATATTAAAGTTCGAACACGCGTAAGGATTTATGAAAATCCTAAGCTTTTAAAGCTAAAAGGAGAAATAAGAAGTTTGGAAAGATACTTAGTTGAAATAAGAAGTTACTCAAAACTAATATTTTCTAAAATGCTAGGACTTGTAAGAAGTACTAGGCTAATCATCTTGACAATTGTTGCAAGACTCTACAAAACATATACCTAGAGCATTGTGTGTGGGTGGAGTACTTGATCAGTGCAAGTTATGTCATTCACCACAAATTCGTTGGTTATGTGATAAACAACCGAAAGTTCTTTCAAGATAAAGAACCCAAACCGAGGTTGGGAACCTATATGTGTACTTGGTAAGGTTCATGCTATGAGAGATAACATGAATGTAAAGGAAAATGCGATTAAGAAGTTTGAACACATGGACACATGGTATATTAAACTTCTATTGCAGTCGACTAGTGTTTACACACTTACGAAATGCATCACAAGGTTATAATATGTATTGACTACCTGAATGTGATGTCGACATTTGTCGTTTGAGTTATTATTAACTCACCTTATACTTTGTTACATCCAAACGGGTTGTAGAGACAATTGAACCCCGTTAAAGTGAACACGGATTAGCATTGTATTCGCCCATAGTTACTTACATGAGGTGACGTCTCGAAGTGACTAGAATGTGATGCGATTGATGGCAAGTTCAAGTGCCATGGAGTCATATGAGAATGACTAGTCGATCACATAAATGAGATCGTTAGGAACACTTTGTCGGGCCTTATGACCGCTTATAGAGTTACGCAAATTTATATAGCCTGGTCGTGGCGAGAGCTACTATAGTATTCTAATGAGTCGATTCTTTTGACTAAAGACTGTTACCTAAGATGGCACGATTTCGATTAACTTTGATTTGTGTTACTACGACCTTCGTAAATGGGGTCAAATGGGCATATTTTGGGTTATGATGGCTGTGGCTAGTCGAAGGGAATGAGTGCGATAGGAATTGTCCACCCCTAGTCAGGGTTATAACAATATCTCAGGGCCACTCGAGGAACAATGAACTGGAAATGCGTGGCCACGCTCGGAAGATATCTATGGTAGATAAATCCCGTCAATCAGTTATTCTCCAGATCGAGGAAACCACTCTCGATATGATCACTTGCAAGTACGACCTGAAAGACACCTTGCATTGAGTGGGAGATAGTAATAGGACAAGAGAATTGGTGACGCACACTTGTCGAGAACAAGTGGGAGATTGTTGGAATATGTGTCCTCCGACAATAATGCGATCGCAACTGTCGATCATGATGATCACATGTTTAAGTCTCATTTTAAAGAATACAATTGGGAAGTAATATTTTACTGTCAACTGGTCCAAACATATCGGTAATGATTGGCTGACTAGAGTTTGACATTACTGTCGTGCGTCGGTGGTGATCAGTTGATTCCCTTAGGTCATACCTAAAGGGTAACACTCTTAATTGATTATTTAATTGATCGTATGACGATACGGGTTAATTAAATTACTTAAAATTGACGGACGATTTTGGCAGTAATATTTACGTAACTCATTATAATTTGATTAAATAAGATACGGTCTAAGTGATCGAATTATTTTATTACTTAGATGAAATTATTGTTTAAGGAAACAATTGCATTTGAATGAATAATTTATTATAAATACAAGATGTTGTGATTTATAATTGGTAAAATATTTTGGTACAAGTAATTATGAATTACTAAGTCAATTTTGTATATGACGTATTTTTATTAATGCGTTGATTTTTAATATGTTAAAAATACATAACAATTTTACATGACATGTGACATGTGACAAATTGACAAAGATAAAATAGAACCCATTTTATCTTAATATGGACCGAAATTAGGGGTGATATTAGGAAAATATTATGTTGATTAAGTAAGTGGTAAACATAATCATTTCTTCCTAAACCTAGCCATGCAAACCTAGTGCCTCTTGTGAAGAGCACCTTGCTCATGCATTGGGCATCAAAACTCCCCCTCATACCCGGTTTTGAGAAGAAAAAAAACCATGGGTTTTTTCTTCTAATTTTACCTAACATACACTACTTGAATATTAGCATATTCATTCATTCACACATCTAAAAATAAGAGTTTTAGAGAGATAAAAACCTTCCTCTTTCTCGTTTCTCTTTAGCCGAAATATTAAGAGAACAAAATAATATTTTGGTCAATTTTATTCAAAATTAATATTGTTCTAGTAATAATAATATTAATTTTATTTAGAGGTTACCTTGGGTATTAATCCTTGGGAGGGATTCTACTCTTGAATCCTTATTCATCCATTTTAGGAAGCTCAAGAACAAGTGAGTTGGTGAACTTACTTGAGGCCAAATAATCCGAAATATCAATGTAAGGGTTGATGATTTCTTCCTTATTTTTATTATTGTTTGCATGCATAAGATCAATGTTTAATTTTATGACTAAATTAAACCATCACATATATGAATATGTTAAGTAATGAGATATAGATTTCTAACACACAAGTGAAGAATCTACCTTAGATTGTTCACACCTCATTTCTCCAGTCAAAGATGAGATCCACGCAATCGAGAATGAAGGCTTCTACTCTACCATTTCCCCTACCATTTCCGACTTCATCGCGTGGGCAAGGAGTGTGGATAGGCAAGTTTTGGAATTGGAAAATGTGGTGACAACTTTACATGACCCCAATGCAACACCTAAAGAACATGCGCCACTAATCGTTTCCCAAAATGCTACTATGCAAGAAATAGTCGCCGTGGTTGATAAACTAGTCGACCAAATCACACAATTAGAGGACGAAATCATGAGAATGAGGGAACTAGCTACAATCAATGGAGTATGGGCCGATGACGATGAAGACGAGTATCTCATTGAACACTCCCTAGTCAAGGAAATAGTCCAAAATGGTGAAGACCAAGATGTGGACCACCTAACTCGTTCGGGGCGTCCATATCAAAATACTACTCAAAATGGTCCAACCAACGTTGTCACACCAAATGATAACGAAGATGACTCTACTGATCACTTGCTCAAGCAATTACAGAAGACAAAGGCTGATCTTTCAGTCAGGCAATTAGTGAAGGAAAAGTAGATCTAAATACTTAAAATATTCATATATGTTTTAATTTAATTTGTCATAAAATTAATGATTGATCTTATGCATGCAAACATTAAAACAAAATAAGGAAGAAACATTGTTCTTACAATGGGATTTTCGGTTAATAGGGCACAAGAGAGATCACCTTTCTCTCTTGTTCTTGTGCTTTCCTTTAATGGAAGAACTAAGATCCAAGTGTAGGATCTCTCCCAAAGCTTAATACCCAAGACTTACTCTTAATTAAAATTAATATTATAAGAACTAGTACAATATTAATCTTGTAGAAAATGACCCAAAAATATTATATAACACTTAATATTTTCGGTTTATAGGAGAGGAAGAATGAAGCATATTATCTCTCTAGAATTCTTATTTTAGATGAGTGAATGAATTAGTAAAACCAACAATTACTTTATTGTGTAATTAGGTAAAAATATAAGAGAAAAACCAAAGAGGTTTTCCTCTTGAAAACCGGATGGAGGAAGAGGGTGGAGGGAGCCAATGCATGCACTTATTGCTCTTCACAATAAACAATAGGGTTGCATGGCTAGTCTAATAGGCAATCATCATGCCTTCCACTAATATAATCAACATATAATTAGCTTAATCCTCTCTTATTTTTCGGCACATACAATAAAATGGAACCCATTTTATTTTTGTCAATTTGTCTTATGTCACATGTCATATGTAACATAAATTTGTTATGTATTTTTAACATATTAAAAATCAACGTATTAATAAAAATACGTCATATTCAAAAATCGACTTAGTAATTTCATAATTACTTGTACCAAAATATTTTACCATTTATAAATCACAACAGATTGTATTTATAATAATTCATTCAATTTCAATTGTTTCTTTAAACAATAATTTCATCCGAGTAATGATACAATTTGATTACTCAGACCGTATCTCATTTAATCACATTTCAATGTGACACGTAAATTTTACTTCCAAAATCGTCCGTCAAATTTTCAAGTAATTTAATTAACTCGTAACGTTATACGATTAATTAAATGATCAATTAAGAGTGTTGCCCTATAGGTATGACCAAGGGGATCAACTGATCACCACCGTCGCACGACAGTAATGTCAAACTCTAGTCAGCCAATCATTACCGATATATGTTGATCAGTTGACAGTAAAGTATTACTTCCCAATTGTATTCTTTATAATGAGACTTAAACATGTGATCATCATGATCAACAGTCGTGATCGCATTATTGTCGGAGGACACATATTCCAACAATCTCCCACTTGTCCTCGACAAGTGTGCGTCACCAATTCTCTTGTCCTATTACTATCTCCCACTCAATGCAAGGTGTCTTTCAGGTCGTACTTGCAAGTGATCATATCGAGAGTGGTTTCCTCGATCTGGAGAATAACTGATTGACCGGATTTATCTATTATAGATACCTTCCGAGCGTGGCCACGCATTTCCAGTTCATTACTCCTCGAGTGGCCCTGAGATATTGTTATAACCCTGACTAGGGGTGGACACTTCCTATCGCACTCATTCCCTTCGACTAGCCACAGCCATCATAACCCAAAATATGCCCATTTGACCCCATTTACGAAGGTCGTAGTAACACAAATCAAAGTTAATCTAAAACTGTCCCATCTTAGGTGAATAGTCTTTAGTCAAAAGAATCAACTCATTTGAATACTATAGCAGCTCTCGCCACGACCAGGCTATATAAATTTGCCAGAACTCTATAAGCGGTCATTAGGCCCGACAAAATGTTCCTAATACCGCTGCTATGTGATCGACTAGTCATCTCACATGACTCTATGGCACTTGAACTTGCCATCAATCGCATCACACTCTAGTCACTTCGAGACGTCACCTCATACAAGTAACTATGGGCAAATACAATGTTAATCCGTGTTCACTTTAACGGGGTTCAATTGTCTCCACAACCCGTTTGGACATAACAATGTACAAGGTGAGTTAATGATAACTCAAACGACAAATGTCGACATCACACTCGGGTAGTCAATATCATATTACAACCTTGTGATGTATATCATAAGTGTAAGCACTTATTGATTGCAATAGAAGTTTAACATGCCATGTGTCCATGTGTTCAAACCTCTTACACTTGCATTTTCCTTTACATTCATGTTCTCTCTCATAGCATGAACTTTACCAAGTACACATCAAGGTTCCCGACCTTGGTTTTGGTTCTTTATCTTGAAAGAACTTTCTTATCGATTATCACATAACGAACGAATTTGCGGTGAATGATATAACTTGTACTGATCAAGTACTCCATCCACACACAATGTACTAGGTTTATGTTTTGCAGAGTCTTACAACAATTTGTCAAGACGATTGGCCAAGCACTTCTCACAAGTCTTAGCATAGTTAGGAAAGATTAGTTTTGAGTAACTTCTTATTCAACTAAGTATCTTTCCAAAACTTCTTATTTCTCTTTCTAGGCTTGAAAGATTTAGGATTCTCATAAATCCTTACATGTGCTCGGATTTTCATTAATATGCGCAACCTCTTGACACATATAAGAGCATTCTGACAAACACCGAAATCGCTCATCGAATTCTACTTGAGAATTCATGACGTTTCTATTATGGCTTACCAATGAATCATCATGCTCTTATGCATATGATTCACCATTGGACATGTGCATGATCATTCTAATGGCGGAAACATTAGTTACTAATAATCATGAGATCAACCATTCATAGGTTCAATGAACGACCATGACTGCTAATGGCAATTCCATTTTCATCTATATGAATAACCTATGTGTATGTTGATATGATGTGTATTTCTTAATACTAATCCAATATTTCTTGTCGTAATTGGATTCATCATAGTCCAAATTCATCCAGAATTGAAAACTCAAAACTTCCTCTATGAAGGAAGGTGTTAGCTCGTCATTCTTTAATGAGTGGTGAGTTGTAAACATTCAAAGGATGATAGCTCCCACTAAATTCCATGTCTTCACATGACAATTTCCTAACTCCCACTCAATTTGACACATTTCGAAATTGACTTCTCAATCGAAACTATTCAAGAATTGAAATATAAATTGCATTGCCAAGTTATTAAGATAAAACCATATATGTTCCCATCATATCCTTTCAAAATACCTATTTCGAAGAGGTCTCATCTTAACCTTACGGAAAGAGATTTTAAATCTCTAACACACAGCAATGTCATTATTCAAATATAAATAATATCTAGAACACGTCCTTCGAAATACCCTTTCGGAAGGAGGTTTAACCCTTTTCATAATGAGGTTAAGCAATGACATTTGCGTGGTTAAAACTTGGTCATTGAAGATATCGGTATATCAATCTTTGCAACTCGATCATAACTAGTAGGTTACTATGATTCATTTAGGCTCTTAAGTAAATCTCAAGGTTGAAACTATTGGTCAAAATTTAACATATAGAACTTAGTCAAAAACTTGTTAAGACTTTACATTAGTCATTCTTCTTCCAAAACTTTCTTTTGGTCTCCTCGTGTAGTTATCTTGAGAATATACTCTTATGATTACTTCACTTGGTCTCTTTAGTCATATAGAACTAACTTGAGACCATAGATCTCATCTATTCGGTATACTATGTAAATAGATATGCCTTCATTCAAATCATTCTCTCTTGCGTAGATCTTCATTTACACAAGTACACAATTTTTATCTTGCCTTGTGTGTTGTGTCCTCATTTTTCTCCCACTCTATCTTTAGAATAAATACACTATAGATTCAAAGATAGCATATGAGACACAAATAATGATGTTGAAGTATAAGGAGAACTATCTCATAGATAGACTAATAGTTATAGATTTCACATGCCATTATCCAAATACAACCCATTATCCAAAATACCTTTCCATGTGGAACACAGAAACTTAAGGTTCTAAAATTCAAAACATAATTTAAAATTAAGACAATGAAAAGCAAAGCTCCATGAAAGCTATCCCTAGCTTCTTGATGGTTTCTCATGCTTGCTTTTCCTTTCCCTTGTCTTTGCTTGGTGGAGGCCCTATTTACAATAAAAAGGGAGATACATTATCACAACTTTCCATCATAATACCATAGTTGAATTAGAAACATAAAAGAAGGATAGTCATTTACCTACTGGAGTAATCTTTCCAGCCTTAATATCACCAAGGTATTTGGAACAATTTCTTTTCCAATGTCCCATACCATTACAATAATGGCAATAGACAAATATAATGACGGGTTTTATTATATGTCCAGATGCTTAAGGCTTGTGTATGATCATTTATAAGTGCTAGTTTCATTAGGCTTAGCATTGGTGAATGTGGGAGCTTGCTTCTTGCCCTTCCTTGCATTCTTTTTGAACTTCCCCTTACTCTTAGTGCTTATGTTAAGCACATCTTTTGGTGGGTTCACATTTAACCCCATGTCCCTCTCGGCTTGCACAAGTAACTTGTGCAACTCCTCAAGAGACACATCCTTGTCTTGCATGTTAAAATTCACCCGGAATTGAACATATGCTTTGACTTTGGACAAGGAGTGTAGAATCCTATCTACAATGAGTTCTTTGGGGATTTCAACCTTTTGAATTTTCAAGGTCTCGACAAGCTCCATAAGTTTGAGCACATGAGGGCTAACCTTTTGGCCCTCTTTGAAGTCGAGATCAAAGAATGCCGCGGCCGCCTCATATTGGACGATCCGCGGAGTTTGTGAAAACATTGTCACAAGCTTGGAGTAAATCTCATTAGCATTGCCCATTTTAAAGGCTCTCCTTTGGAGTTCCGCCTCCATCGCAAATATTAAGACATTTTTCATTGCGGCGGACTCCTTTTGGTAAGCCTCATATGCTTCCCTAGTGGCGGCGGTCGACCTAGTAGTAGGTTCGGGTGGAGAGGCCTCGGTAAGGTAACGAAGCTTGTCGTCACCTTGGGCGGCCAATTTGAGTTAGGCATCCCAATCGGAGAAATTTGACCCATTCTTTTCAAGTTTACATCGATCCATGAAGGATCGGAGCCATGAAGTATTAGCGAGAGGTGTGGCGTTTGGTGTTGGTGTTGCCATTTGTTATGAGAAAAAGAAGTGGTCTACAAAACAAAATATAAGGAGTAAAACAAATGTCGTTTTAATAATAATACTTGTAAAATGTATGATTTAAACAAGTTTTATGCATTTTTCTAGTGACCTCTACCCAACTAGAAAAATGATTCCAAGACCCAAATTCATATCGACTTAGGCACGGTGGGGCCGATTCATCCTTTATCAATATAACTTGGTGGATTAACGTTTAATCGATTCTACTTTTAGAACTCTTGGTCGATAATAGTACATTAACAATTATCTTTAGCCCAAAACACATCCGACAAGGGCACGGTGGGGCCGATACATCCCTTATCAAAAACTTTTGTTGAGTTCAATCCAAATTTCGAATAGATGTGTCCATGATCCAAACCCACATTAACTTGGGCACGGTGTGGCCGATACATCCCTTATCAACATGAATTCGGTGGATAGACATTTATCACCCACTTCCCCTACGTAACAAGGTTTGTACCCCGGTGGGACCGAGCGCACTCCCTCGCGAAATAGGTTTTCATGGTTTCTACTATTTGGTAAGGCTATGTCTCAATTAATTGATTTAGCGAGAGGTCATGTCAATTTATTATCTATCACGTTTTAAGTGAACTAAAGCGGTGAACTACGATAATTTTAATTGACACGGTCGATAAACTCGATAAAATAAGGATGCATGTTTTAGTTATGGCGATTTAGCGATGCATGTGACATAAAATAAAATGCAAGCATAAAAATAAATAAATAAATCCTAGTATGGCCTTTCCTAAAATATAAAAACTATTTAACTATTACATATTCGGAAACCAACTCCATTGGTCCCTTGAGCTTCGGTTGTGACACGCATCTCGAGGTAACAACATCTTTATGTATCGCCATTCTTGAAGAAATCCGTCTTTGGGAACTCCGGAATGAATAAAATTACATAATAAATTACATAATTTCCTATTATACATTTGTAACTAAAATAAAATAAATCTATTAAATTACAAAACGGTGATACGAGATCACAATAAAATTACAACCGAATCGATATTCCCATACATTTCGGGAAATACCAATTAAAATCTAAGGCCATACTAAGTAAAATTACATAATTCAAAATTACATAAATTAAAATTATGACAATCATAAAGAAAATGCAGCATTATAATATGTATGAACATGCTCAATTTTATGCTAAATCGCCTTTAATTAGCCAATATCGTATATTACTCGGTTTTTACGGATTTGCGTGATTTCAACATTTTACAATCACAAAAATTTACATAAATTCATATTTATGCATAAGTTAACTACCCTAACCTCTTAGGACTCAAAATTTAGTCTTCACTAATTATTTGACCATAATTAACTCATATTTATAAAATTGTTCATTTAATGGACTAAAAATTACAAAATAAGCTATAAACTTCAAATAAATCAAAAAAATTCAAATAAATTCAAAATTTGAAATTTAAACTCATGAACATTCTGGAAAAATACCATGACACTCATAATGTTCAAAAACTTAGGTAAAAATTTCGAAATTTTTCCGGAAAAACAATGTTGCGGTTTATCGGTTTTTAATAAAATAATCATAAAAACATGGGAAAAATTATATTCATTAACTTTTCAATTTTAGATCTGAAAAAGATAATAAAATGCAACATTGGACGTTTTTCCTTAGTCATAGATTATGTCTTATTAATTTTTCACTAATAATGTCACTATTTATGCTATTTTTCTTCAAAAATCCATAAATCATGCAAAAAGACTTCACTATAGCCCATTATTTTACACACATCTTGTAAAATTTCATGTGACAACATACTAAATTCCTATGACCAGATTCGAAATTTATCTCATATTAACCTATTTTTCACCTAAATCCGAATTTAATAATGAAAAATCCATTTTTCAAGATTTTTCGAGCATAACAAGTCCAAAAATTATGAAAATTTACAGGTTATCTCAAAATAATATATTTGACAACATATCCAAAAATCACTGGAAAATTCAAAGTATAGCTAATTTTAGACCGTAAATGACATTTTTACTCATAAAGTCACATTTAAATGCCATTATTGTATAATATGAACAATAAAAATCCGTAAATTTAACCAAAAAATCCTAAAACATTTTAGGACCAGTAATTTTAACATGCATGAATTAATTTCGTGATATATCATAATAACACAAATTTTACAAGTTTTATATGTTAATCTTTATAACTCGGAAAAACTTTTAACCGATTTGCATGCAAACAACCATGGCTCTTGATATCGATTGAAGGAAAAGTAGATCTAAATACTTAACATATTCATATATGTTTTAATTTAATTTGTCATAAAATTAATGATTGATCTTATGCATGCAAACATTAAAACAAAATAAGGAAGAAACATTGTTCTTACAATGGGATTTTTTTTTATTAATAGGGCACAAGAGAGATCACCTTTCTCTCTTGTTCTTGTGCTTTCCTTTAATGGAAGAACTAAGATCCAAGTGTAGGATCTCTCCCAAAGCTTAATACCCAAGACTTACTCTTAATTAAAATTAATATTATAAGAACTAGTACAATATTAATCTTGTAGAAAATGACCCAAAAATATTATATAACACTTAATATTTTCGGTTTATAGGAGAGGAAGAAGGAAGATTATTATCTCTCTAGAATTCTTATTTTAGATGAGTGAATGAATTAGTAAAACCAACAATTACTTTATTGTGTAATTAGGTAAAAATATAAGAGAACAACCAAAGAGGTTTTCCTCTTGAAAACCGGATGGAGGAAGAGGGTGGAGGGAGCCCATGCATGCACTTATTGCTCTTCACAATCAACAATAGGGTTGCATGGCTAGTCTAATAGGCAATCATCATGCCTTCCACTAATATAATCAACATATAATTAGCTTAATCCCCTCTTATTTTTCGGCACATACAATAAAATGGAACCCATTTTATTTTTGTCAATTTGTCTTATGTCACATGTCATATGTAACATAAATTTGTTATGTATTTTTAACATATTAAAAATCAACGTATTAATAAAAATACGTCATATTCAAAAATCGACTTAGTAATTTCATAATTACTTGTACCAAAATATTTTACCATTTATAAATCACAACAGATTGTATTTATAATAATTCATTCAATTTCAATTGTTTCTTTAAACAATAATTTCATCCGAGTAATGATACAATTTGATTACTCAGACCGTATCTCATTTAATCACATTTCAATGTGACACGTAAATTTTACTTCCAAAATCGTCCGTCAAATTTTCAAGTAATTTAATTAACTCGTAACGTTATACGATTAATTAAATGATCAATTAAGAGTGTTGCCCTATAGGTATGACTAAGGGGATCAACTGATCACCACCGTCGCACGACAGTAATGTCAAACTCTAGTCAGCCAATCATTACCGATATATGTTGATCAGTTGACAGTAAAGTATTACTTCCCAATTGTATTCTTTATAATGAGACTTAAACATGTGATCATTATGATCAACAGTCGTGATCGCATTATTGTCGGAGGACACATATTCCAACAATTAGTAGCAAGCTCATTCCCACATCGCCAAGCTTTACTGCAAGCTTTGGCCAAATTAAATGTAGCACATAACTCCACTCCCGACGATGTAGTCAACTTGGTCTTCCAAGAATCACCGAAGTTAAGTAATCCTATTACTTTCTCAGACGAAGATTTGCCACCTTTGGCGCTAGCCACAACTTGGCTCTTTACATCACTGTCATTTGCTTAAAGAAGAATGTGCCAATGACCTTGGTAGATGATGGCTCCGCGGTCAACGTCATACCCCTCAAAACGGCATACAAACTAGGCATGAAAGCGTTGGATTGGACCCCTACCAATCAAGGTGTTCGTGCATATGATGGTACACGACGAAAGGTCGTAGGACTCATTAACCTAACCATAGCCACAGGGCTAATCGAGCGAAAGGTTAACTTCCAAATAGTGGACATTGAAGCTTCCTTCAACATACTTCTGGGTAGACCTTGGATTCACGCTTCCAAAGCGGTAACATCCACCCTTCACCAAAAGATCAAAATTCCACTAAATGGCAAAGTGGTGACGATCACTTCGTCGCCCATCAAGGCTATAATCGAAAAGAAGTCAAATAATCAAGTCCTTGCAGATCCAGTACGTGAACTTGGGGGCTTTCAAAGCATAAGTGTCATAAAAAGCGAATTGGCACCCCTATATTATGATCCCTACTCCAACTTGGTGGTCAACCACATACTCAAATCCCAGGGATACTTCCCTGGAATGCCTTTGAACCCTGTCCGAAGAAACACCTTCGCACCTTACAAGGAAGGCAACTCAAAAAGGATACCACTTAGCCTAGGATACAAACCCACTAAAGAGGAAGTCCTCGAGATGCTTGCCCAAGTTCAAAACCGTAAGCACGTAGGAGTCCAAATGCGACCATATTTCCCTACCCTAAATGGATATTTTGTTAGGGAAGGAAGTCAAGAACTCTTTCACGGATTTCCCGAACCTTGGCACCACTTCGGATTGAAGCTAGCCGGAATCGAGATCCTTCACGATTGCTACTTCATTCCTCCAGAAACGGTTCCTACCGTCAAAGCACGTCAAGCACCTTGCTTAGACGAATAAGCTATTAGTCTACTGTTTGGAGAAGATCGATTTGTTAAAGCCGCGCAGGACGAGATCATTACCAAAATACTTCAAGACAACCACCTCAACCCTACCGCGTTAATCACAGAAACAAACGCAAACCAGCAGAAAGGATGGAGAAAAACAATCAAGTGGACCAACAATCAAGGAAGACTCTTCAAGCTCACCACTCGAGAAGGAGAGATGTTCAAAGGAGAACTCGAAGACGATGAATTCGAGTCAGAGTCAGAGTCAGAGTCGGAGTCTAGAGAAGTCACTAAGGAGTCTCCTCCTGTCGTCACCCCCATTCCCTTTGTTTCTCCTAGCTTAGCCTCAAATAGTAACAGTAGTTCGGGAAATGTCCCAACAACTGTCCCTTTACCGCCACTGACCACAGATCAGATGGCTTCTTTGTTTCAACTTTTCTCAAACTTTAATATGAATATATCAGGTTCTGCTTACTCTTTGTGTTATCTTGAATGCAATTCTGCTTACGATGATACTGAGGATGACCCAGACCCAGACTCAATCGAGATACCTCCCTACATAGCCAAAGAAATACTACAAGAGGGGGAAGGGGGACCAGTAATAGAGAACACCGAACCCATCAATGTAGGAACCGAACTAGAACCCCAAGAACTTAGGATAGGGACAACCCTAAGCCCCACCGAAAAAGCCAGTTTCATAGACCTCCTACACGAGTTCAAAGACGTTTTCGCTTGGTCCTACAAAGACATGCCAGGGATCGACAGGGATATCTCCGAACATAAAATCCCAATTAAGCCAGGTTTCAAACCCGTGAAACAGAAGTTTTGCCGAATGAGAACAGAGTGGGCTCTCAAGATTAAGGAAGAAGTCGATAAGCAATTCAAAGCCGGGTTCATCAAAGTTTCCGAGTACTCTGACTGGGTAGCCAACATAGTACCCGTACCCAAAAAGGATGGGAGAATCCGTGTTTGTGTTGATTTTAGAGACTTAAACAAAGCAAGTCCTAAAGATGACTTTTCTCTACCACATATCGACATATTGGTGGACAATACCGCAGATCACGCGTTACTATCCTTCATTGATGGGTACGCGGGTTATAACCAAATCAAGATGGCAATAGAAGACATGCATAACACCGCCTTTGTCACTCAATGGGGAACCTATTGCCGTACGGTCATGCCGTTTGGGTTAATCAACGCCGGAGCTACATATCAACGCACCGCAACCACACTCCTATATGACATGATGCACAAAGAAGTTGAGGTATACGTAGATGACATGATTGTCAAATCCAAGGATAGAGAAGGGCATATTGCGAACCTTCGCAAATTCTTCTTAAGGCTACGAAAGTACAATATGAGGCTCAATCCGCAGAAGTGCGCATTCGGAGTAACATCTGGCAAACTCCTGGGACACGTCGTTAGCCAACGAGGTATAGAAATAGACCCTTCCAAAATCAAAGCTCTGATCGAAATGCCACAACCTCAAACGGAGAAAGAAGTCAGAGGATTCCTAGGAAAAGTGCAATACATAAGTCGATTCATATCGAAACTCACCATGATCTGTGAACCTATCTTCAAGAAGCTAAAGAAAACAGATCACACCATATGGGATGATGACTGTCAAAAGGCCTTCGACCGAATCAAGGAGATATTAGCTAAACCACTCGTGCTCATGCCACCTCAACAAGATCAACCTCTTGGTCTATATCTCACAGTAACCAAAACAGCCATGGGCGCCATGTTAGCTCAAACCGTAGGAAAGGAAGAAAGAGCTATCTACTACCTTAGTAAGAAGTTCTTGGAGTACGAGTGCAAATACTCACAACTCGAAAAGACATGCCTCGCTCTTGTGTGGGCAACGAAGAAGCTACGCCATTACATGCTTAGCTACTCCGTCAAAATATACTCCAAAATGGATCCTGTCAAATACCTCTTCGAGAAACCCGTCCTCAACGGACGATTAGCAAGATGTACTTTGATGCTCTCGGAGTTCGATCTCAAATACGTGCCCCTGAAAGTTATAAAAGAGCGCGCCGTTGCCGAATTCTTTACAGAAAATCCCATAAATGATGCACAAACAATAGATACTTGGTCATTTCCAGACGAGGATATACTCCAAACCGATGTAGACTCCTGGGACCTTTACTTTGATGGAGCATCGAACTTAAGAGGATTCGGAACAGAAGTGTTGCTCATTTCTCCTGAAGGCGAGCATACACCGATCTCTGTGAAACTCGACTTCGAGGTGACAAATAATGCTGCAGAATACGAAGCTTGTCTCATTGGACTACAGGCGGCAGTGAGCTTAGGCATTAAAAACCTCCGAGTGCATGGGGATTCGTCCCTGATCATCAATCAAGTTACGGGATCTTGGAAAATCCGAAGCGAAAGCCTAGCACCTTATCAAGCCAGAATTGACCAAGTCGCCCAATTCTTTGATCACGTGACCTATCTTCACCTACCTCGGGAAGAAAATCAATTTGCGGATGCTCTTGCAAAACTCGCATCTTTGATTAATATGTCAGATGATATGGTGGAAATGCCTTTATGCATCGAACGACGATCAGAGCCAGCTTATGTCCACCAAATCACCGATGAAGAGGAAATCACAGAGGAGCCTTGGTTCCAAGAAATCCTAAATTTCAAGCTCAACGGTACCTATCCGCCGAATATGGACAAAAGGGGACAACGTGCTATACGCCTGCTAGCTTCCCAATACGTTCTCATGCAAGGGGAGTTATACAAAAGAACACCTCTTGGTGTAATCCTACGCTGCCTTGATCATTCACAGGCACGGAAAGTGATGGAAGAAGTCCACGATGGAGAATGCGGTCCTCACATGAGTGGGCCCATGATGGCGAAGAAAATCACGCGTTTGGGGTATTATTGGACCACAATGGAATCCGATTGCATCAAATACGTAAGACGTTGCCACAACTGCCAAATCTTCGGGAATGTACAGCATGTCCCTCCTTCATTACTCTATACGATGATATCTCCTTGGCCATTTTCTGCCTGGGGAATTGATATAATCGGGAAGATAACTCCAGACGGAACAGGAGGTCATTGTTTCATCCTCGTGGCAATCGACTATTTCACCAAATGGGTAGAAGCGGCTTCCTACACTAGTCTCACAGCTAAAAACATGGCAAAGTTCATACAAAACAACATCATCTGTCGATACGGTTGCCCACATGAGATCATTAGTGATAATGGGTCACATTTCCAAGCCGAGACTGAGCAATTGCTAGCCAAGTACAAAATTAGGCATCACCACTCCTCGCCATATAGACCACAGACTAATGGCGCGGTAGAGACGGCAAACAAAAACGTTGTCACGATTCTCAATAAAATTATTGAAAATTATCGAGATTGGCCAAGCAAGATACCCTTTGCTTTGTGGGGATATCGTCCATCTGTTAGGACGCCCACTGGGGCCACCCCTTTCTACTTGACCTACGGCATGGAAGCTGTACAGCCAGTCGAGTTAGAAATACCATCATTACGTATCTTACTCAAGATTCAAATCCCAGAAGCCGATTGGAAGAGAGATAGATATGAAGAACTCATCCTCCTGGATGAACGTAGGCTACGCGCATTACATAATGTCCAAACATATTAAGCACGTATCAAACGAGCCTTCAACAAAAGGGTTAAGCCAAGAAACATCAAGGAAGGAGACTTGGTACTCAAGTCGGTTAGAGCTCTTTTACCTGTCGATCCACGGGGAAAATTCAAACCTAATTGGGCTGGGCCATTTCTAGTCAAGTCCATACTTCCAAAGGGTGCGGTTAGAATCACAGACCTAGATGGGAATGAATTCGCCAACCCGACAAACCTTGACCAACTAAAGCGATATTATGCCTAGAATAGGAACAAAAACGCGCCTCGCGTAACCTCACGTGCCGCTCTTGTGGCACTAAATAAACGGCCCCTGGCCAAAGCTGAAATAAGCTTATGTCACTCCGCTCTTGCATTTTGACAATTTGTCATCCTCATATCATCAAACAAACTAAATTGCATCTTAAGAGTAAGTAAAAAGCTCATGCTTATCTTCTAAGTTCATTACAAGCTCTTGCTTAGAACAATTATTCTTTTACATTTACTCGAACTACGCGCAAGGGTTTGATTTTATTTTTAAATGAATACGTAGGCAATCCTTCACAGGATACAACCCACTAATTTCAAAATGTAAATAGAAGGACATTTGCAGTTGCATTTGGAATTCGACAAGAATAATAAATAGAAAATCACAACGGTTTCATAACCAATTAACCTCTTTTATTTCATTCATTTCATCTAATAATAACAATACGTTACATAATAATAATAAAAAATAACAACAAAAAATAGTAGGCTAGGATTCTAAAAATCCCACCTTCTTATTACATTAATAATAATAATAAATAATAATAAAGACTTGGGCTATTCCTCCATTTTCCCTTTGCCCTTGTCATTTTTGTCATACTTCTTGTCATGACCTCGAGCCGGACGCTCCTTCGGACCTAATCACCAACGGTCTTTCTCGAGGCCTAGCCTTCCCATTCTTATCAATCACTTTGTCCACGACATGAGAGGTTTTCGGTTTTTTCGAAGGATGAACAACTCGAAACCCGACTTCTTCCTCTCCCTCGGTCAGATTCTTCTCTTTCTCCTTTTCCACTTCGCGCACTTTGTAGTCAACGGGCTCGCGCTTCCTCAATCTCTCACGCTCCTCCAGAGTAGTGGCTTTCCTCCACCGCAGATAGGAGTCCAACACCCATAAAGCACTAACAGAAGAGTTCAAGAACCATACATTTCTTTGAGCCCATTTAATGGCCCACTCCCTTCGACTCTCGGTATTAAGCGCCACAGCAGTCTGCGGGACAGTGTCAAGCTTCGGAATCGTCTGCTTCAACCCAACATGTCTCATCAACCTCTCTGGGAAGATGCATACCATGAATTCCAAGCTAGGAATGCGCACAGATCGGGTAGGATCCAAGGAAGATACTCCAGTGACAGATTTGAGATGCCACCATGGTACAACCCATCTAATCAACGGGCTATCATGACTCTTCGCTTGTTTTCCCGAATTGCACCTTGTGAAGTCCACCATGTAAAGCCTGGTCCTCATTGCAATCGAGCGAGCATGATAAGAAGGAACATGAACTGGGGGCTTGATCAATCGGAGACGCTCCATAAGCCAGACCTACCAAAAGCGGGTATTAGAAACAAAAAAAAACAAAAACAAAAAAACGAAAAAAACGAAAAAAAAACGAAAAAAGAGGAAAAAACGAAAAAAAAAAGAAAAAAAAAAAAAGAAAAGTGTTCCTTTACCTGCAGAATAATGGGACTTCCCAAATAAGGTAGGTCGCGATTGGCTTTCCTGTTATCCAAAACCAATAGGATCTCTCCTAAGCATAAACAGGCTGGGCTCCTGCGCAGCTCCATCTGCTCAACTAGGCCCAGGAGACGGGGATCACCTCTCAAATCTTTATCAACATGCCCTTGAAGGACATATACATGTAACAAGCAAAATCCGAATGCCCTTCGCCTAGCAACATAAGAGACGGTGGGGTCAGCCTTGTTGATGAATCGATCAATAAAGTCCAACATTTGCACTCCTTTCGAGGTCACTAGACGGTCCACCTCAATCCTTGTCAATCCGAGCAAGTCTCTAAATTTGTTCTTATACCCTTGTGAAGTAGAAGGAATAGCAGGCAAGTGTTATGGGTCCCACCCACCGATAGCGGCAATTTCTTCAGGAAATGGGCAAATGTCACCTCCCGGAAAAGCAAAAACATGATAATTCGGATCCCAATAATCAAGACAAGCATCTAGGAATGGTTTGACCACCTTAATAAGCTTCAAGCTCAACAATGATCCAAGATTATAAGCACCCATGTCATGTTTCTCCATGTTGGAAAACTCGTTGGTCCACTCTTTTAGACGAATCTCTAAAGTATTCATGATGAATGTTTATTTTGAGGACTTTATGTGATAAGACGAGAAAGAGACGGAAGAATTGTGTGAATAAAACCTCTATCGACGTCTCTATTTATACTAAAATCTGTTTCCAAAAATCCGCCAGGACGGAAACACCGGGGAACAGGCGCAGCACCTGCTGCGCCTCTTCAAAGGGACGCAGCTCCTGCTGTGCCTCTTCCTCAGCATTGTTTCTGTGAATTTCCGCGTTGGATCTTTTCTAAATCCCTTAACGAATAATTTCCTATTCATACGGGTTATTATTTTGGTAAAGACGTCAAAGTTACCATATTTTGCGTTTCCTAATTTCGCGGGCACGCATTTCGAGGCAATATCAGCATTTTCGTCATTTTAGCACACTTATATATTCCCTTCTATTTTTCTTTTTTCGGGGAATCATTTCTCCAAATTTAATGCAATTTATTTCAAACTTATTTATTTCTCTTATTTATTTCTTTTTTGGGGAATCATTTCGCTCCCATCCACATTACATTTCTAACTTATAGATTTCTATTTTTTTCATTTTTTTTGGGGGTAACCCTCCCTACCGTCCGGTCATTTCCGGCAAATTTTTTTCATTTTTTGCATTTTTGCACTTTTGAGTCATTTGTTTTGCGCTAATTTAGGCCATACATCATCAAATGTATGTTTTACGTGAACTTCTATGTAAATTTCGGCAGCATGACGGCGTAAACCGTCATCTACCAAACCTGTTCAAAGCTAACCTGCAGGTACAAGCAACACAACCCAGCAACAAAGGCACTCAGGCCATCATATACAACCAAAAAGAGGGATATGTACAACAAACTGGGGGCTCGAGCCCCAAGCAAAATTCAAAATGTCCAAAATACAGGTCCTAAATGTACAAATGTGCAAGATACAGCCAACAAAAACAAACAACAACAAAGCTACTGCTGGTCGCCGCTTAACTCCACAAATCTCGCCTCGAGAGCAGCAACCTCGGCGTCACGAACCTCGAGCTCTCTCAGCAGACGAGCTGTCTCCTCCCGAGACTGGGCAAGCTCTCGCTCCAGCTCACGCTCCCTCTGCAAAGCAACAAAGTTGACTCATGTCAATCATTTCAAACAATCATAAGAAAATAAGAAAATTCAAAAATGAAGAAAGGTTCATACCTGACGACCTCGACCGCCGACAAGTGCCTCGACGGCAGTGGCTCGCAGCCGGTTGGCTACCCTCCACAACGCCACAAACCGGGACGGCGCAACTGTTGGAGCTGGTGTCCTCCACAAATTAGTGTGATAACATTTGTAAATCTCTTACAAGTTCACAAGGGTATACTTCGTATATTTAATCAGTTGATTAACGTTTACCTAATAACGGTTGGCTTGCTAGAAAATTTGACGTTATTATCATATAGATGGCGGTGATTAACTGGTCCCTAAAGGTCACACCTATAGGACGTTTTTGAGAAATGTGGTTATAGAAATATAATCATATTGATGCCCAAAATGATCAAAAAGTTAGTCAATGTGTTGATGAGATAATTATTTAATGAAAATTAAATAGTATTAAGTTGAGACGAATTAACTGTCAATTCGTAAATTAAATATAATAAGTTATATTTAATTAAATATATATAAGGTTAGTATGGACGAATTAATCTGTTAATTCGTAGTTAAATATAACCAGTTGTATTTAATATCAACAAGTTGAATGTGTCATAGTGGTAATAGTGAGGGTACACAAGCCAAGAGGTCATGGGTTCGATCCTCACTAGATGACAATTTAACACACTTTATATATTTTTGGAAAGACCAAAAATAAGGAAATTTAATTCCCTATTTTCGGATCACATTGGCCGAAATTAGGAGATATAAATCTTTCCTAATTGATTTCGTATTTCGGTCTATATAAAAAGAAAGGGGGAGAATTATTTCTAACCTAATTCTTTTTCTGACCTTGCCTCCTCTTTCTCATCACAAAAACACAAAGACAATAAAATTTTACAGAAAATTTTAGATTGATTTCTAGCATAATCAAAGGGTATATCTTAGATCGTATTGGGTGCAATTAATAGGCGAATATCAATTTTGATATTGTTCTTAGGCCAATTTTGCAAGGACCCGAGGTTAATTCTAAATCTTTTTACTTATGCTCATGTATTTTATTTTATGACCATAGATCATCTTTATTATATCGTTATAATCCTTCATGTTAAAGGGAAGTATACAGATTATTTCCCACTAGTGGTATCAGAGCACTAGGCTACGATTTTAATTTTGATAATTTTCATAAAATTTGTAAGTAAACGATCAGATTTTCGAGAAGAAAAATTTGGGTTTCGATTTTTTTTGGATCGAAATTTTTTATGCCGTTTTGTGCCGTTTTTTATTCTGTTTGATGATAGTTTTTCCATTCTATTTTTCATATTATAGTTTTTAATCAGTTAAAATTATCATATGAAGAATTGGTAGTTTTTGATTTAATGCAGATTAAGTTAAAATCAAATGGAATCGTCATGTTTATGATTAAAAGATTGTTTTTGCTATATAGTTTTTGGCATATAAATTAATCATGTTTATTATTTCATATGCTAATCATGTTCTAATAGCAAAGGTAAACAATTGATCATCAAATCTTGTTTTAGGGCATAATTGCCGCAAAAGGAAAAGAAAAAAAAGGAGGCTGCGTTTTTTTTAGGGTTTACGAAAAAAAAAAATATATGTTAATTTTATTTTTGGTAAACCGAGAAAAAGAAGAAAAAAAAAATTTAGGAAAGTTTTTTTTTTTTGCCTTTAGCCGAAAAATAGAGAATATTTTTTGGAAAGTTTTTTTTTCTTCCCATGTTTTTCCTATTTACCGAATTAGAATAGGAAAGGAGTTTTTTTTATTTTTTTTTAGTCGTGACTAATAAAAAAAAAACTTTTCGTTTTTTTCGGCGAGTCATATTTAGAGAATTGGATTTTATTTTTCTTTATTTTGGCCAATTAGTTATTGTGAATCGGTTCACAATTTAATGATACCGAGTTATTTTAAAGTAGTTTAAAATTTTTGACGGATAGAATTCATATTACAAGTATAATATGGATTAAGTATGAAATTAATGTGATTAAATTGCGGAATTGTCACTTAATTTAATTTAAATAGGTGGTTTGGATAAATTAATCAACATAATTTATTTATTGTATTATGTATGTTTAATTTAATTTTAGTTGATGCTTTTAATTATGTTGAATGAATCGAATGAATGAATTTTATTTACGTATTTAATTTTGCAATCGGTTGTAATTTGTAATACTTAGTGTGGCCTTAGTCAATTATGTTTTCGTAATGAAGGAAACATAATTTTTATGTAATTATGAGATCTCGAATCTCCTTTTATTTTAGTTTTGGGTTTTGAAATTAGAATGTAATTAATAGGTCAATTATGTAATTTTTCATTATTTTAATTTCAAAGAAGACTAAAGATGAAGATTCAAGCTCACTCCCGCTACATGGATCAAGATGGAACATCAAGAAAAGTTTCTCGGGTCCAAGGATAGATTCCAAACTTGTATTTATTGTTCATTTTGATAGGATAGGCCACACTAGGACTTTTACTGTTTTTTTTTTACGTTTTTCATTTTATTACTTTTCATTCACATGCTAGTAATTGCATCATATTCCGCCTAAAACCAAACCACCTACTACTAAAATGCATGAAAATTGACTCATATAGGTTGTATGTTAGTTTTCATGGACATGCAGATGTCACAGTCTTTAAGCCATCACCTTAGTTTAAATCATTCTCGCATGCTAGATTATAGTTCACTTAAAATGAATTAAAAAGTTGATGGGATCTTCCTCTAAAACAGAAATTGAGATTAGTCTTTATAAGGGAAAACATCTATGAGTCCCTTCTTCGTCGGTAGGCCTAATATGACCCCTTCTACGTTGGGTAAGTAGCTGTGTTGACTTAGTTTACCTCAACATCATAGTCCGAAGAGTTTCTCGTGATTATGATGGACTATAGATAGAATTTACAGAAATTTATCGACCAAGAAATCTAACGGTAAAATTAGCTAAAAGGTTAGCTTATCAATTTACAGAGAATTGAGTCTTGGGGTCATTTATATAATTCTTGAGGGAGGTCAATTGTATAAATGTTTTTGAGTCTTCGCGTTATGACATTAGTTCATTAGACTTAAAATAAAAACGATGCATGCTTATTATTTTATTCTTCTTTCGCAGTAGAAACACGCTTATTATCAATAATCTTTTTACAACAAATGGCTGGAAATAACGCAATCCCAATGCCTAGTGCCACACTAGATCGTTCGTCCCGGCTTAAAATGTTCATGGACCAAATGAATCAGTCCACTCGACTGAAGAATGATGGGTCCAAATTTTCCGGACTGGGAGGCGGCACTACGGAATGCTGCCACTGCTGACGGTAAGCTCAAGTATTTAACTGAGCCAATACCGGTCAACCCAGGCCCAAATGCAGAAGTCAACGAATCACTTGCTTATAGTGATTTAGTTACGGAAGCGGGTGCGATAAAGAACGTACTCATCTTTGCAATGGAAACCAATTTGCAGAGACGCTTCATTGCCCAAGGTGCAAACAAGATTTTCACCACGCTCACTAACGAGTTCTCAAAGGCACCGAGAATCGTTACATATGAGCATACCTGTCGCTTCTTTGATGCGAAACTCCAGAAGGGCCAACCAGTTAGCCCACACATTCTTCACATGATTGAGAATGTCGAGAAACTGGAGTCACTGAATTGTAGAATCAGTGAGAGCATTGTCATTGACCGAATGCTTCATTCTCTTCACGATGGTTTTGCCCTTTTCAGGGCGAACTACTACATGAATGACTTGAAAAAGAGTCCTCATGAGCTACACTCCCTTCTCGTACAGACCGAGAAGGATATGAAATTGAGTGGGAGCATGAAGCAGGATGTTCCATGATTCACAACAAGAGTAAAGGTAAGGGCAAGGCTCATGGCGACCTAGCTGTAGGTAAGCCAAAGTTTAAAAAGCCAGGAAACGGTAAGAGTGCGCCCGATGAGACTAGTGGCTCACAGGGCAAGACAAAGAGCAAGGGCGGTGACATAGAGTGCCACCATTGTCACAAGACTGGACATTGGAGGAGGAACTGTCCCGTCTACCGTGAGGACATCAAAGCAGGCCGTGTCGCTCCTGTTGGTATGTCATCTTATATTCATATGATTGAGATTAACCATGCAAGTTTCGGAACTTGGGTACTAGATACTAGTTGTGTTAGGTTCATGTACCTATTATTAGACTCCTCTAATAGTGAACTAATTAACTTGTTAATTATTTGTTCTTTGGATCTAGTGCATGCATAACAAAATGAAAGATTTATAAGAAAACAATGTCCCTTACATTGTTAATTTCGGTTTTATGGGCACAAGTAAGGTCTCCTACCTTCACTTGTTCTTGAGCTATGATGAGTATTAGGATGATCCTCCAAAGACCTCAAGTATAGAAGTCACTCCTCTTGATTGCACCCAAGATTATCTCTTATCCCCACTAAATAATATTAGCTAGATATTTATTTAGTAGTTTACCTTAAAATTGATTACTAATACTCATATATTACACTAATAATATTAGTAATACCTTAGAACAATTTGAATCATCATTTCTCAATTTTTGATGAAAGAGAAATGAATATTTGAGAGAGTTTGCATGTAGAATGAATGGAATATTGAGAAGTGTAAGAGTGTCAAATGAAAGAGCCAAAACTACTCTTAAAAGAGTAGTGTGGCCGGTCCACTTAAGGCCAAGGAAGGCATCTTCCTTTTTCTTTTTGCTCTTATCAACATCTTAGGTGTGTAAGGCTATATCATGTAGGTGTTATTATTTAATCATTATCACATAAAATAATATCACCCACTAACACCATCCTTCTCCATTATTTCGGTCCATATGATTAAAATGGACTACCATTTTATTTTGTCAATTTGTCATTTGTCACACAATATGTCACATGTAGTATGTTACATGTTATTAATTAATTTAATGCATATTTATCACATAAATATCATTTTATAAATTAATTAAATTACATATAACAAATTGACTAGTAATACTTGATCACATAAATAAATCGGGTCATTTAATTATAATCCACAACATCTTGTAATTATAATTAACCATTCATTCTTATCTCTATTGTTTCTCAAACAATAATCAAATTTAGTAATAAAGCCCTTTTATTACTAAAATGAATCTTATTTAATCCCATTATAATAAGATATAAATATTCTCTCTCACAATTGAATTGTTCAATTTTAAGGAATTGATCAACTTGTATCGTCATACAATTAATCAATTTCATAGATAAGGGCATCATCCTTTAGGTGTGACCTTAAGGGATCAACTGCCCACCACCGTCCCACGACAGTAACGTCAAACTCTAGCAAGCCAATCGTTACCGATTAATGTTGATCAGTTGACTATATAATTGAATCATCCCTTACGTATTCTTTATATGAGATTTAATAATGATATTTAAATCTTGTGATCGCACTATTGTTGAGGACACATTTCCCAACAATCTCCCACTTGTCCTCGACAAGTGTGCGTCACCAATTCTCTTGTCCTATTACAATCTCCCACTCAATGTAAGGTGTCTTGCAGGTCGTACTTACACTTGATCATATCTTAAGTGGTTTTCTCGATCTGGAGATTAACTGTCTGACCGGAATTATCTATCATTGATACCTTCCGAGCGTGGCCACGCATTTCCAGTTAACTACTCCTCGAGTGGCCTTGAGATTTCAAATAACCCCGACAAGGGTGGACAATTCCTATCGCCCTATTCCTCTGTTCACCCACACCCATCATAACCCAAAATATACCCAGTTTGACCTCATTTACGAAATCGTAGAGTATAAATCAAAGCTAATCAAAAGTTGTGCTAACTTGGGCGAATAGTCTCTAGTCAAAAGAATTGACTCATAAGAATACTATAGTAGCTCTTGCCACGACCAGGCTTTATGAATTACCAGAACTCTATAAGCGGTCACTGCCCGACAGATTGTCCCATACATGTACCGCCTATGTGATCGACTAGTCATCCCATATGACTCTATGACACTTGAACTTGCCATCAATCGCATCACACTCTAGTCACTTGGAGACGTCACCTCATATAAGTAACTAGGGGCGAATACCATGTCAATCCAGTTCACTTTAATGGGGTTCAATTTGTCTCTACAACCCATTCGGATACGACAAGGTAGCGGGTGAGTTTAATAAAACTCAAACGATAAACGTGATTATCACATATGAGTAGTCAATACACTATTACTACTTCATATTCTATAATCTTTAGTGTATAATAACACTAGTTAAAATGCAATACAAGCTTGGCAAGTGGATATACCCGATATCCATATATTCCAACTTTATTAATTGCTATTTCATTCCATTCAATGTCATATCTAAAGACATGAATTTCTCTAAATATATGTCGAGACTTCATACTAGACCTGAGCTCTTTAACTTGAAAGAAGCTCCCACTGTTATCGCATAACTTGTGATAAAGTCATTTGCGAAGAGATTCACTCTTAATCCCTTCGTTGACTATTTTATCACAATTTTACTTAGATTCCTTTTGTAGAATTTGCAATGTGCGAAACTAAAACACTTTTCTTAGTTTCTTACTCCTTTGTCAATAACATTAGCTTAGGATTTCATCAAATCCTTTTAAGCTTGGAAACTAAAGTTTGTGCAACCCTTCAACACCTAACTTAGTTTATCATCCAAACATGTGTACAAATCATCAATTGTACTTTAAGGCTTTCACAAGCCCATCTTATGAATTAACTTATTATTGACTCATAATGTACCTAGCATATGGTACATCACAGCATGTGCGTCTGTTGGCATACATAATCGTTTTAATGGCGGAAACATTAGTAATCGATTTCATGTAATCAACAAATTAATGGGTTCAGTGAACGACTATGATTCCATCATAGTAATTGCACTTTCATCATCATGAATAAGCCATTCAACTTTGTTGTTGTACAACAGATGTGAAATATCTTATCCTCATAAGACTCTCAACTCTATGCCAATATTCTCTCACATAGATTCAAAATCTAGAATACTTTACATCCCTTTCCATGTCTCCCAATTACTCTTACCAGAAGAGATCATTGGTATATTATTCTCAATAAGTAATATGTTATCATCATATATTGTTAGGTTCATATACCTATTATTAGACTCCTCTAATAGTGAACAAATTAACTTGTTAATTATATGTTCTTTAGATCTAGTGCATGCATAACAAAATGAAAGATTTATAAGAAAACAATGTCCCTTACATTGTAAATTTCGGTTTATGGGCACAAGTAAGGTCTCCTACCTTCACTTGTTCTTGAGCTATGATGAATATTAGGATGATCCTCCAAAGACCTCAAGTATAGAAGTCACTCCTCTTGATTGCACCCAAGATTATCCCTTATCCCCACTAAATAATATGTGCTAGATATTTGTTTAGTAGTTTACCTTAAAATTGAATACTAATACTCATATATTACACTAATAATATTAGTAATCTTTATGAACAAATTGAATCAAAAGTCATATTTTGATTGAGAGAAAACTATGAACAAATAGAGGTTTTTGCATGTTCATCTTTTTGAGAATATGATGAAAGAAAATTAAGAACAAAAAGCACTCCAAACCTTGCTCTTTGGTCCGGCCCTCGTGCTCTTAATAAGAGCATTTTGGTCTTCCCAAAATGTCTTTCACTACATTCTAAAATGTTTAGGTAGTGGTGAAGGTGTGTCATAAAATGTTGGAGAATCTATCCAATAAGAAAATGACAAAAAACAAAAGCAACTCTATATGCTTCTTGTTGGACGGTTGATATAGTTTATTTGGGTCCATTTTTGTCTTATAATATTTGTCCCACAAATGCTTATAAGTCTTATGATTAATTATCTTACATAATTAAATATTAATTTGATCATACAACAATTATGACACAAATTAATAAACATATATTCACTCAACTTATTGAGTAATATTTTAACATTATATCAACATATAATGGGTCCCATAATAGCTAGTTAGTTAAATTCACAACCACTTGTAAATGTAACTAACTAATTACCTCTACCTCGAAACTTTTCTAAAACCTCAACATAATTTAGTGAATTAACATATTAATCCACTAAATACGATCTTATTTAATCACATTATAATAAGATACATATTTCCTCTTATAAATATAAATTGTTCTTATTTAAGGAATTAATCAACTTGTATCAATATACAATTAATTAACTTTATAGATAAGGGCATCATCCTTTAGGTGTGACCTTAAGGGATCAACTGACCACCACCGTCCCACGACAGTAACGTCAAACTCTAGCAAGCCAATCGTTACCGATTAATGTTGATCAGTTGACTATATAATTGAATCATCCCTTATGTATTATTTATATGAGATTTAATTATGATATTAAATCATGTGATCGCACTATTGTTGAGGACACATTTCCCAACAATCTCCCACTTGTCCTCGACAAGTGTGCGTCACCAATTCTCTTGTCCTATTACAATCTCCCACTCAATGCAAGGTGTCTTGCAGGTCGTACTTACATTTGATCATATCTTGAGTGGTTTTCTCGATCTGGAGATTAACTGTCTGACCGGAATTATCTATCATAGATGCCTTCCGAGCGTGGCCACGCATTTCCAGTTAACTACTCCTCGAGTGGCCTTGAGATTTCAAATAACCCTGACAAGGGGTGGACAATTTCTATCGCCCTATTCCCTTCGTTCTCACCCATCCATCATAACCCAAAATATACCCAGTTTGACCTCATTTACGAAATCGTAGAGTATAAATCAAAGCTAGTCAGAAGTTGTGCTAACTTGGGCGAATAGTCTCTAGTCAAAAGAATTGACTCATAAGAATACTATAGTAGCTCTTGCCACGACCAGGCTTTATGAATTGCCAGAACTCTATAAGCGGTCATCGCTCGACGATTTGTCCCATACAGTCTGCCTATGTGATCGACTAGTCATCCCATATGACTCTATGACACTTGAACTTGCCATCAATCGCATCACACTCTAGTCACTTGGAGACGTCACCTCATATAAGTAACTAGGGGCGAATACCATGTCAATCCAGTTCACTTTAATGGGGTTCAATTTGTCTCTACAACCCATTCGGATACGACAAGGTAACGGGTGAGTTTAATGAAACTCAAACGATAAATGTGATTATTACATATGAATAGTCAATACTCTATTACTACTTCATATTCTATAATCTTTAGTGTATTATAAACACTAGTTTAAATGCAATACAAGCTTGGCTAGTGGATATACCCGATATCCATATATTCCAACTTTATTAATTGCTATTTCCTTCCATTCAATGTCATCTCTAATGACATGAATTTCTCTAAATATATGTCTAGACTTCATACTAGACCTGAGCTTTTCAACTTGAAAGAAGCTCCCACTGTTATCGCATAACATGTGATAAAGTCACTTGTAGAGGGATTCACCCTTAATCCCTACGTTGACCATTTAATCACTATTTACTTAGAATCCTTTTGTAGAATTTGCAATGCGCGAAATTTAAAACACCTTTCTTAGTTTCTTTCTCCTTTGTCAATAAGACATCCTAGGATTTCAACAAATCCGTTTTGGTTTGGAAACTAAAGTTTGTGTATCCCATCAACACCTAACTTAGTTTATCATCCAAACATGTGAACGACTCCTTCCCTAATTCTTCTCAAGAATCTCAAGGATGTTCTATAAGGCTCTCACAAACCATATCATGGGAATTATCTTGTTATTGACTTATTATGCCCTAGGCATATTTTTCATCACAGCACATGCGTCTGTTGGCATACATAATCGTTCTAATGGCGGAAACATTAGCAATCGATTTCATGTAATCAACAACTTAATGGGTTCAGTGAACGACTATGATTCCATCATAGTAATTCCACTTTCATCATCATGAATAAGCCATTCAACCTTGTTGATGTTACAACAGATACGAAAGATCTTATCCTCATAAGACTCTCAACTCTATGCCAATATACTCTCACATAGATTCGGTAATCTAACATATATTGCACCCTTTCCTAGTCTCCCAATCACTCTTGCCAGAAGAGAGCATTGATACATTATTCTCAATAATTAACATGTCATCAACATATAAGACATGGAAAAACAATTCTAGCTCCCACTTAACTTCATGTATATCATGATTCTTCAATCATGTGAATGAAACAATTCACTATAATCACATGAACGAAAAGTATAATCCTTTAATGCTAGCTTAAAACCAACTTGTGATCACTTAAGATAGCTACGCATAATATGTTAGGATTCTTAGATCTTAATCTAAGGTTTTGTGTTTGAAACACTTCCTTCTCTAAATTCCCATTTTAGAAAAGCGAATTTTTATTTGCCATTCTTCATTAAAATGAAATGCGGCAATTCCTAACACAATTTGTCTTGATCAACATCTTTATGTAAATCTTATGCATTTGTGTACTCTAAAGCTCTATTTCCCTTTAAAGAGACCCTCACTTTAAAGTAAATCTACTCATGAGCAACAATTTTCGGATTGTAATGCTTCGGCTCGTATGTAACAAGGTCATGATACTATCACTTTCACAAAGTAATATTTTTGAACAATAAGACATGTGCGATAAACTCCCACTGAACTATGCTCTCATACTATTTTCATAGATAATAGTTCAATACCAACTCCCACTCTATAATTCAATTACTTTCACAAAGTAACATTTCAACTATAAGAGATGTTTGTGACGATTCAATCTACTCCCACTCTATCTCTCAGAAATATATCAATATTCATGAGAGATAGCTTTGTGAGTCACAAACATATATATATAACGGAGTATTAGGAGTTTATCTAGACTATGTATTAGCTTTCAATGGGCCATCCTAACATGGCAGCTAGATAATATACGAGTCTTATCCATGTCATCTGTTTAATAGACTCTCTATTCTATGTATCTCATGGTTGACCATCCAATTAGAATTACTTGTCCGTTTTGGATTGCAAATTCCCAAAATTGAGTTCATCAACTCAAACCGACTCATATTAGTTTGATCTTATGGGTAGTGACGCTAGGTCATAATCCATCTTTAATAAATCAAATTTATTACTTAGATCTTTGCCACTACGATTGGGTCGTAATGCTTAGAACTTTATTCAATTGGTTCTCTACGTCATTTTAGAAATTTCTCAAATCTCTCAAATGCTTCACCTTTTATTTGATTAAGTAAATATACCCTTATCTACTTGAATCATTGGTAAAAGTGACGAAGTAGTCATAAATTCCCCTTGCGGTGATGCTCATTAGAACACATACATCGGCATGTATTAGTCTCAACAAATCACTTGCTTGTGTCCCTTTACCACTAAAGGAAGTACAAATTATATTGCAAAGGAGACAAGATTCGCATATTCCATATGATTGAAAATCAAATGGTTCAATAATTCTAGTCGACACTAGCGTTTAATGCGTTTCTCATTTATGTAACCTAATTGAAAAATCAAATGTACATATCATTTGGATTACCAGTTATGAGTCTTTTGGTGCGTATTATGTAGATATCTTTGCATGAGTTGGAACTGTCTAAAACTTATGTATCATAAAGATAAGTGACATGGCTCACATCCACGTCTATTTTCAATAAAATACAATAATTGTCTTTGAGGACAAAATATAGATCCTTTCATGTCTCACATGGAAATAATGTTTTAGACTAAGTGGGAACATAATAACAATAATGTAAATCATAACTCAAAGCTATTAGCAAAAACAAGTATATAAATTTCTCTTGAAGTGGCGGCTACCCGAGCTCCCTTTCATTATCGCAAATTCATATCACTCTTGTTTAGCTTTTCCACATTTCCAAGTCCCACTTGGAGTAACAAGCCCAACTTTGATATCTTCTAAATACTTGGGGCAATTTCGCTTCCAATGGCCCATGACATTACAATAATGACATTCCTCATAGGATTTGGCACCCTTCTTGGTCTTGGTCTTGGTAGTCCCACTATCCATTTCCAATTTATAATCAGGTTTGGGTTTCTCGCCCATTTTTGCCTTCCCTTTATTAAAACCAAAACCCCTTTCATTTGCAAGGACACTCTTGCTAGAACTCCCACTCAATTTGATATTCCTCATTGTTTCTTCAAACAAGGATTCCTTAGGCTTTGTAAGATTTTCTTCACAAGAATTTCTTTTCAAGGTGGTGGGGAATAATATTGGAGTGGGTGGAGTGGAGGTGGTAAAGAAGCAAAAATTTCCATCCTGACCAATGCCAATGCGTAATTCTCTAATCGTTTCATTGTCATAATCGGAGCATTTTTCATCGTATGATTGGAGCCATGTTTCAACGGTGATTGGTGTAGGAGTATAATATGAATTCATTGCGAATAATTAACTACAAAATAGAAAATGAAGGAATTAATTATCATCTATCGTTTTAATAATACTCGTAAATTTAACTACAAGTATTGCATTTATATAGTGACCTCCACCCAACTACATAAATGATTCCGAGATCCAAATTCATATCAACTCGGGCACGGTGAGCCGATTCATCCCTTATTAATATAACTCGGTGGATTAACTCTTTAATCGATTCTACTTTTAGAACTCTCGGTCGATAAAAATTACTCTAATTCTCATCTTTAGCCCGGAACACATGCGACTACGGTCAACAATACTTCCGTTGAGCTCAATCCAAATTTCGATGTAATAACTTTTTACTACCCCACTTCGCCAACGTAACAAGGTTTGTATTACGGTGAAGCCGGATTAACTCCCTTGTGAAATTGGTACTTCATGGGTTTCTACTTTTTGGTAAGGCTTTTTCTCAATTTTTTAATATGTGAGAGGTCTTGTCAATTTATTATCTATCACGTTTTAAGTGAACTAAAGCGGTGAACTACGATAATTATAATTGACATGGTCGAAGACTCGATATGATATGCATGTGTTGTTATGGCGATTTGGCAATGCATGCAACATATTAAAAGAAATGCAAAGCAATAAATAAATAAAATTCCTAGTATGGCCTTCCTAAAATAGGAAATCAAATAATCTATTACATATTCGGAAACCAACTCCTTTGGTCCCTTGATTCTTCAAATGGCACGCCTCCCAAGACACCGTCTTTGTCGGATCACCCTTCCGAATGGCACCGTCTTTGAAGATGCTCCATAATTATAAATAATAATAAAAATACAAAGCTATTCCTATTATACATTTGTAAAATGGAAAAACTAATAAAAATAAAATAAAAGTGATTCGAGATCACATTAAATTACAACCGAATCAATATTCCCTTTCATTACGGGTAATATCGATTAAAACTAAGGCCATACTAAGATAAAATTACATAATTCAAAATTATATAAATAAAAGACATTCAACAATTGAAATATGCAGTATTATAATATGTACCTATCATGCCAAATGATGTGCCAAATCGCCCTATTTAACTTATGTCGTACATATAACCCGGTTTCATGGAAATGCGTGACAATAACCTTTTAAAATCACTAATTAACACTTAAATCACATCTAAGTTCAAGTTAATTATCCTAACATATTTTAGGACTCAAAAATCAGTCAACACTAAATTTTTGACAATAATTCAACTTGATTTAATTTTATGCTCATTTTTTTATCTTAAAATCATTATTTATATGAAATAAATCCAAATTAAATCATAAAAGTTTCAAAATTTGAATTTTAAATTTTTGAACATTCTGGAATAATTCCATGACCCTCATAATGTCAAAAAACATGGTTAAAATTTTCGAATTAATTTTGAGAAAATATAGTTGCATTTTTATCGGTTTTATCTCATAAAATGTATAAAGCATACGAAAATTAAACCAATAATTTTTATAACTTTAGATATGATTAGTGGGATATTAATGCAACTTAAAATAATTTTCTCAAGCCATGCAATACGTTTTAGCTAATTTTTGCTAAAATAGTCACTATTTATGCCATTTTTACTCAAAAATCCATAAATCATGCTAAAGAAGATATTTAAATCTAGAAATTTACATACTCTCTGTAAATCTTGCATGTGACATCATATTAAAAGATCATGGCTTAATTCGAAATTTAACTAATTTTAACCATTTTACCTCTTTTAATCCATTTTTATCTCATAAAAATCATAAATCATGCAAAATTAATCAAATTAACTCGTCCTTTTACACACAACTTGTTAAATATGCATGTGAGGTCATATAAATTTTTCAAGGTCAGAAACGAAATTTAACTATTTTTAGCATTTTAATTCCCATTTTAGTCATAAAAATGTAATAAAATGACCAAAAATCCTTAAAATGAGCAATAAATTTCCATGAATCATAAAAATGACCTAAAAACACTTTAGGACCAGAATATATAACATGCATGGTGATTTCGTGGCTTATACTTATAAATCACAAATTTTTAGTTTTATATGTTAACCTTTTAACTCGGAAAAACAATAACCGATTATGCATGCAACATCCTTATGCTCTGATACCACTTGTTAGGTTCATATACCTATTATTAGACTCCTCTAATAGTGAACAAATTAACTTGTTAATTATATGTTCTTTAGATCTAGTGCATGCATAACAAAATGAAAGATTTATAAGAAAACAATGTCCCTTACATTGTAAATTTCGGTTTATGGGCACAAGTAAGGTCTCCTACCTTCACTTGTTCTTGAGCTATGATGAATATTAGGATGATCCTCCAAAGACCTCAAGTATAGAAGTCACTCCTCTTGATTGCACCCAAGATTATCCCTTATCCCCACTAAATAATATGTGCTAGATATTTGTTTAGTAGTTTACCTTAAAATTGAATACTAATACTCATATATTACACTAATAATATTAGTAATCTTTATGAACAAATTGAATCAAAAGTCATATTTTGATTGAGAGAAAACTATGAACAAATAGAGGTTTTTGCATGTTCATCTTTTTGAGAATATGATGAAAGAAAATTAAGAACAAAAAGCACTCCAAACCTTGCTCTTTGGTCCGGCCCTCATGCTCTTAATAAGAGCATTTTGGTCTTCCCAAAATGTCTTTCACTACATTCTAAAATGTTTAGGTAGTGGTGAAGGTGTGTCATAAAATGTTGGAAAATCTATCCAATAAGAAAATGACAAAAAACAAAAGCAACTCTATATGCTTCTTGTTGGACGGTTGATATAGTTTATTTGGGTCCATTTTTGTCTTATAATATTTGTCCCACAAATGCTTATAAGTCTTATGATTAATTATCTTACATAATTAAATATTAATTTGATCATACAACAATTATGACACAAATTAATAAACATATATTCACTCAACTTATTGAGTAATATTTTAACATTATATCAACATATAATGGGTCCCATAATAGCTAGTTAGTTAAATTCACAACCACTTGTAAATGTAACTAACTAATTACCTCTACCTCGAAACTTTTCTAAAACCTCAACATAATTTAGTGAATTAACATATTAATCCACTAAATACGATCTTATTTAATCACATTATAATAAGATACATATTTCCTCTTATAAATATAAATTGTTCTTATTTAAGGAATTAATCAACTTGTATCAATATACAATTAATTAACTTTATAGATAAGGGCATCATCCTTTAGGTGTGACCTTAAGGGATCAACTGACCACCACCGTCCCACACGATAAACGTCAAACTCTAGCAAGCCAATCGTTACCGATTAATGTTGATCAGTTGACTATATAATTGAATCATCCCTTATGTATTCTTTATATGAGATTTAATTATGATATTAAATCATGTGATCGCACTATTGTTGAGGACACATTTCCCAACATATATGACATGGAGAAACAATTCTAACTCCCACTTAACTTCATGTATATCATGATTCTTCAATCATGTGAATGAAACAATTCACTATAATCACATGAACGAAAAGTATAATCCTTTAATGCTAGCTTAAGA
This sequence comes from Silene latifolia, assembly GCF_048544455.1. Classification (NCBI taxonomy): domain Eukaryota; kingdom Viridiplantae; phylum Streptophyta; class Magnoliopsida; order Caryophyllales; family Caryophyllaceae; genus Silene; species Silene latifolia. The sequence goes on from NC_133531.1 coordinate 45,980,579, forward strand.
CCATCTTGTGATCACTTAAGATAGCTACGCATAATATGTTAGAATTCTTAGATCTTCATCTAAGGTTTTGTGTTTTAAACACTTCCTTCTCTAAATTCCCATTTTAGAAAAGCGAATTCTATTTGCCATTCTTCATTAAAATGAAATGCGGCAATTCCTAACACAATTTGTCTTGATCAACATCTTTATGTAAATCTTATGCATTTGTGTACTCTAAAGCTCTATTTCCCTTTAAAGAGACCCTCACTTTAAAGTAAATCTACTCATGAGCAACAATTTTCGGTCACTTTAAAGTAAATCTACTCATGAGCAACAATTTTCGGATTGTAATGCTTCGGCTCGTATGTAACAAGGTCATGATACTATCACTTTCACAAAGTAATATTTTTGAACAATAAGACATGTGCGATAAACTCCCACTGAACAATGCTCTCATACTATCTTCATAGATAATAGTTCAATACCAACTCCCACTCTATAATTCAATTACTTTCACAAAGTAACATTTCAACTATAAGAGATGTTTGTGACGATTCAATCTACTCCCACTCTATCTCCCAGAAATATATCAATATTCATGAGAGATAGCTTTGTGAGTCACAAACATATATATTTAACGGAGTATTAGGAGTTTATCTAGACTATGTATTAGCTTTCAATGGGCCATCCTAACATGGCAGCTAGATAATATACGAGTCTTATCCATGTCATCTGTTTAATAGACTCTCTATTCTATGTATCTCATGGTTGACCATCCAATTAGAATTACTTGTCCGTTTTGGATTGCAAATTCCCAAAATTGAGTTCATCAACTCAAACCGACTCATATTAGTTTGATCTTATGGGTAGTGACGCTAGGTCATAATCCATCTTTAATAAATCAAATTTATTACTTAGATCTTTGCCACTACGATTGGGCCGTAATGCTTAGAACTTTATTCAATTGGTTCTCTACGTCATTTTAAAAATTTCTCAAATCTCTCAAATGCTTCACCTTTTATTTGATCAAGTAAATATACCCTTATCTACTTGAATCATTGGTAAAAGTGACGAAGTAGTCATAAATTCCCCTTGCGGTGATGCTCATTAGAACACATACATCGGCATGTATTAGTCTCAACAAATCACTTGCTTGTGTCCCTTTACCACTAAAGGAAGTACAAATTATATTGCAAAGGAGACAAGATTCGCATATTCCATATGATTGAAAATCAAATGGTTCAATAATTCTAGTCGACACTAGCGTTTAATGCGTTTCTCATTTACGTAACCTAATTGAAAAATCAAATGTACAAATCATCTGGATTACTAGTTATGAGTCTTTTGGATCGTATTATGTAGATATCTTAACATGAGTTGGAATTGTCTAAAACTTGTGTATCATAAAGATAAGTGACATGGCTCACATCCATGTTAATTTTCAATAAAATACAACAATAGTCTTTGAAGGTAAAATATAATTCCTTTCATGTCTCACATAGAAATGGAAATAATGTTTTTAGACTAAGTGGGTACATAATAACAATTATGTAAATTATAACTCAAAGCTATTTGCTAAAACAAGTATATAAATTTCTCATGAAGTGGCGGCTACCTGAGCTCCATTTCATTGTCGGCGATCCACATCACCCTTGTTTAGCTTCTCCACATTTCCAAGTCCCACTTGGAGTAATAAGTCCAACTTGATATCTTCCAAATACTCGGGGCAAATATGCTTCCATTGGCCCATGACATTAAAATAATGATATTCATGGTAGGATAGGATACCCATCTTGGTTTTGTGGTAGTCTCACTATCAACTTCCGATTCACAATCGGATTTGGGTTTCTCACCTATCTTTGCTCTTCCTTTATTAATACCAATACTCCTTTCATTTGCAAGGACACTCTTGCTAGAACTCCCACTTAATTTGATATTTCTCCTTGTTTCATCAAACAAGGATATCTTGGAATCTATGAGATTCCCCTCATATGAACCTCTTACCTGAGAGGTAGGCATGAGTATGTGAGTGGAAGGTGAAGAAGTAGTAAAAAGATAAAGACTTCCATCCTTACTAAAGCCAACGCGTAATTCTCTAATCGTATTATTGTCATAATCGGAGCATTTTTCATCGTATGATCGGAGCTATGAATTAAGGTGATGGATGTAGGAGTATAAGATGAATTCATTGCAAATAATTAACTACAAAATTGGAAATGAAGAAATTAATTATCATCTATCGTTTTAATAATACTCGTAAATATAACTACAAGCATTGCATTTATATAGTGACCTCCACCCAACTACATAAATGATTCCGAGATCCAAATTCATATCAACTCGGGTACGGTGAGCCGATTCATCCCTTATTAATATAACTCGGTGGATTAACTCTTTAATCGATTCTACTTTTAGAACTCTCGGTCGATAAAAATTACTCTAATTCTCATCTTTAGCCCGGAACACATGCGACTACGGTCAACAATACTTCCGTTGAGCTCAATCCAAATTTCGATGTAATAACTTTTTACTACCCCACTTCGCCAACGTAACAAGGTTTGTATTACGGTGAAGCCGGATTAACTCCCTTGTGAAATTGGTACTTCATGGGTTTCTGCTATTTGGTAAGGCTTTTTCTCAATTTTTAATATGTGAGAGGTCTTGTCAATTTATTATCTATCACGTTTTAAGTGAACTAAAGCGGTGAACTACGATAATTTTAATTGACACGGTCGATAAACTCGATAAAAGGATGCATGTTTTAGTTATGGCGATTTAGCGATGCATGCAACATATTAAAAGAAATGCAAAGCAATAAATAAAATTTCTAGTATGGCCTTCCTAAAATAGAAAATAAAATAATCTATTACATATTCGGAAACCAACTCCTTTGGTCCCTTGAATCTTCAAATGGCACGCCTCCCAAGACACCGTCTTTGTCGGATCACCTTTCTGAATGGCACCGTCTTTGAAGATGCTCCATAATTACAAATAATAATAAAATACAAAGCTATTCCTATTATACATTTGTAAAATGGAAAAACTATTAAAATAAAAAATAAAAGTGATACGAGATCACATTAAATTACAACCGAATCAATATTCCCTTTCATTACGGGTAATATTGATTAAAACTAAGGCCATACTAAGATAAAATTACATAATTCAAAATTATATAAATAAAAGACATTCAACAATTGAAATATGCAGCATTATAATATGTACCTATCATGCAAAATCATGTGCCAAATCGCCCTATTTAACTTATGTCGTACATATAACCCGGTTTCATGGAAATGCGTGATAATAACCTTTTAAAATCACTAATTAACACTTAAATCACATCTAAGCTCAAGTTAATTATCCTAACACATTTTAGGACTCAAAAATCAGTCATCACTTAATTTTTGACAATAATTCAACTTGATTTAATTTTATGCTCATTTTTTACCTTAAAAACACAATATTTATGAAATAAATCCAAATTAAATCATAAAAGTTTCAAAATTTGAATTTTAAATTTTTGAACATTCTGGAATAAATCCATGACACTCATAATGTCAAAAATCATGGTTAAAATTTTCGAATTAATTTTAAGAAAATATAGTTGCATTTTATCGGTTTTATCTCATAAAATACATAAAGTATCCGAAAATTACTCCAATAATTTTTACAACTTTATATCTGATTAGTGCGATATTAATGCAACTTAAAATAATTTTCTCAAGCCATGCAATACGTTTTAGCTAATTTTTGCTAAAATAGTCACTATTTATACCATTTTTACTCAAAAATCCATAAATCATGCTAAAGAAGATATTTAAATCTAGGAATTTACATACTCTCTGTAAATCTTGCATGTGACATCATATTAAAAGATCATGGCTTAATTCGAAATTTAACTAATTTTAACCATTTAACCTCTTTTAATCCATCTTTATCTCATAAAAATCATAAATCATGCAAAATTAATCAAATTAACTCGTCCTTTTACACACAACTTGTAAAATATGCATGTGAGGTCATATAAATTTTCCAAGGTCAGAAACGAAATTTAACTATTTTTAGCATTTTAATTCCCATTTTAGTCATAAAAATGTAATAAAATGACCAAAAATCCTTAAAATGAGCAATAAATTTCCATGAATCATAAAAATGACCTAAAAACACTTTAGGACCAGAATATATAACATGCATGGTGATTTCGTGGCTTATACTTATAAATCACAAATTTTTAGTTTTATATGTTAACCTTTTAACTCGGAAAAACAATAACCGATTATGCATGCAACATCCATATGCTCTGATACCACTTGTTAGGTTCATGTACCTATTATTAGACTCCTCTAATAGTGAACTAATTATCTTGTTAATTATTTGTTCTTTGGATCTAGTGCATGCATAACAAAATGAAAGATTTATAAGAAAACAATGTACCTTACATTGTTAATTTCGGTTTTATGGGCACAAGTAAGGTCTCCTACCTTCACTTGTTCTTGAGCTATGATGAGTATTAGGATGATTCTCCAAAGACCTCAAGTATAGAAGTCACTCCTCTTGATTGCACCCAAGATTATCCCTTATCCCCACTAAATAATATTAGCTAGATATTTATTTAGTAGTTTACCTTAAAATTGATTACTAATACTCATATATTACACTAATAATATTAGTAATACCTTAGAACAATTTGAATCATCATTTCTCAATATTTGATGAAAGAGAAATGAATATTTGAGAGAGTTTGCATGTAGAATGAATGGAATATGGAGAAATGTAAGAGTGTCAAATGAAAGAGCCAAAACTACTCTTAAAAGAGTAGTGTGGCCGGTCCACTTAAGGCCAAGGAAGGCATCTTTCTTTTTCTTTTTGCTCTTATCAACATCTTAGGTGTGTAAGGCTATATCATGTAGGTGTTATTATTTAATCATTATCACATAAAATAATATCACCCACTAACACCATCCTTCTCCATTATTTCGGTCCATATGATTAAAATGGACTACCATTTTATTTTGTCAATTTGTCATTTGTCACACAATATGTCACATGTAGTATGTTACATGTTATTAATTAATTTAATGCATATTTATCACATAAATATCATTTTATAAATTAATTAAATTAATATAACAAATTGACTAGTAATACTTGATCACATAAATAAATCGGGTCATTTAATTATAATCCACAACATCTTGTAATTATAATTAACCATTCATTCTTATCTCTATTGTTTCTCAAACAATAATCAAATTTAGTAATAAAGCCCTTTTATTACTAAAATGAATCTTATTTAATCCCATTATAATAAGATATAAATATTCTCTCTCACAATTGAATTGTTCAATTTTAAGGAATTGATCAACTTATATCGTCATACAATTAATCAATTTCATAGATAAGGGCATCATCCTTTAGGTGTGACCTTAAGGGATCAACTGACCACCACCGTCCCACGACAGTAACGTCAAACTCTAACAAGCCAATCGTTACCGATTAATGTTGATCAGTTGACTATATAATTGAATCATCCCTTACGTATTCTTTATATGAGATTTAATAATGATATTTAAATCTTGTGATCGCACTATTGTTGAGGACACATTTCCCAACAGGTTGTGGTTCTCATCTGTGTAATCATTTGCAGGGCCTAAAGAACATCATACCTCTCGAAAAAGGTGATGTGGACATGCGAGTCGGGAATGGAGCACGAGTTGCTGCTGCCTCGAAGGGAACATATGTAATCCAACTCCCTAGTGGTTTTGAGTTATCTTTAAATAATCACATTACTATGTACCCAGTTTATCTAAGAATATTATTTCTGTTTCCGTACTTCCTAAAGACGGTTTTACATTTTCAATAAAGGATAATAGTTGTATTTTCTCTTTTAATGAAATGATTTATGGCAAAGCAGTTTCCATGAATGGAATTTATATCTTAGATCAAACCACAGAAGTATTACACATGAATAATAAGAAATTAAAGGTTGGTGACAAAGATCAAACTTATCTATGGCATTGTCGAATGGGACACATAAATGAGAAACGCGTAAAGAAACTCGTCGATAATGGGACTACTCCCTCATTCGGATTTTCTGCATATGGCACGTGTGAATCATGTATCATTGGCAAGATGACTCGAATTTCCTTCAAAGGTGTTGGAATGCGCGCTAGTGACCTATTAGGACTCATACATACGGACGTATGTAGACCTATGTCAATTACCGCTAGAGATGGCTATAGATATTTTATCACTTTCACGTACGATTTGAGTAGATACGGATATGTCTACTTAATGAAGCATAAAAGTGAGTCCTTTGAGAAATTCAAGGAATACCAGAATAGGGTACAGAACCAACTGGGTAGAAAGATTAAAGCACTCCGTTCAGATCGGGGTGGCGAATATCTTTCAAATGAGTTTGATCAACACCGAAAGACTGTGGAATCGCTCTACGCTTAACTCCACCGAACACCTCAATTAAATGGTGTGTCCGAACGGAGAAATCGAACCTTACTTGATATGGTTCGATCCATGATAAGTCACACCGTAGTGCCGATTCATTATGGGGTTATGCTCTTTTGTCACCGCTCTTATACTTAAATCAAGTCCGTCTAAAGTCAAGCGACAAGACTCCATATGAAATATGGAAGGAACGTACCTAACTTGTCCTTTATTCGGGTTTGGGGCTGCGAGGCTTATGTCAAGTGGAGACACGAGGATAAGCTCGGCCCGCGATCGGTCAAGACATACTTTATAGGTTATCCAAAAGGAACATTTGGTCATTACTTCTATTCGCCAACCGAACATCGAGTATTTGTTGCGGCTAGTGCGACGTTCTTAGAGAAAGAATTTCCCGGAACAAGTCGAGTAATAGAACCTTCGAGCCGTTCGGAGATTCCGTAACCAACAACCGAGGAACAGATGGAGGAAGCTGTACCTCCAACTGATGATACGGTTAATATTCCTGAGGAACCTAGGAGGTCGGGTAGAGACTCTCATCCTCCGGACAGATACATTGGTATGGTCGAGGAGAATGATGTTTTACTTCTAGAAAGTAATGAACCCGCAACCTATAAAGGTGCTATGGCTTGTTCCGACTCAAAGCTATGGCTGGAAGCCATGCAATCCGAGATGGACTCCATGTATGAGAATAACGTATGGGATCTAGTTGATTTACCTAATAAGGTAAAACCTCTACGACAAAATGGCTTTACAAAATAAAGCGTTAAGAGACGCGCAACCAGATATCTATAAGGCACGACTTGTGGCAAAAGGTTTCACTCAAGTGCAAGGATTGCATTATGATGAGATTTTTGCACCTGTAGTCATGCTACGTTCCATTCGGATAATCTTAGCGATTGCCGCATTTCATGATTATGAGATTTGGCAAATGGATGTGAAAACCGCCTTCTTAAACGGTTATTTGGAGGAAGAGTTGTACATGGTGCAACCCGAAGGTTTCATAGATCCTAAACATCCTAAGAAAGTATGCAAGCTTAAGCGTTCCATTTATAGACTTAAGCAAGCTTCTCGGAGTTGGAATCATCGTTTCGACCAAGTGATAAAAGAGTATGGTTTCACTCGATCGGTCGAAGAACCATGCTTATATATCAAGTCGAGTGGGAGCAAGATTGTATTCTTGATATTGTATGTCGATGACATACTCTTGATTGGGAATGACATTCCTCTCCTTTCTTCGGTTAAAGAATGGTTGAAGAACCATTTCCAGATGAAAGATCTGGGTAAGGCACAGCGTATTTTGGGAATCCGTATCTACCGAGATAGATCACAACGGACGTTATCACTTAGTCAGGAGTCTTATCTAGATAAGGTTCTTGAGAGGTTCAGCATGATCAACTCCAAGAAGGGGAACCTTCCTATGACGACTGGGATGCAGTTGAGCAAGTCTCAGTCACCCACGACGCCTGAAGGTATTGAGCGTATGAGTCGTGTTCCTTATGCTTCTGCAATAGGATCGATCATGTATGCCATGATATGCACACGTCCAGACGTGGCATATGCATTGATTATGACGAGTCGGTACCAAAAGACTCCAGGTGAAACACACTGGATAGCAGTCAAAAATATCCTCAAGTACCTACGGCGGACTAAGGATTGGGTATTGACTTATGTAGGCGATACTAAGCTATGCGCAACCGGTTACGCAGATGCTAGCTTCCAAACGGATCGAGACGATTCAAAATCTCAGTCCGGGTTTGTCTTTACTCTTAATGGTGCTGCGGTCAGCTGGAAGAGTTCCAAACAGAGTGTTGTAGCAGATTCTACTACTGAATCCGAGTACTATGCCGCTTCGGAGGCAGCAAAGGAAGCGATATGGATGCGTCAATTCTTACAAGGGCTTTCGGTAGTTCCTAGTTCGAATGACCCGATCACCATCTATTGTGACAATAGAGGTGCCATCTTCCAGGCTAAGGAGCCAAAGTCTAGCAACAAATCTAGACATGTACTTTGGAAGGCTCACCTAATCCGTGATTACATGGAGCAAGAAGAGATAGTGATTGACAAGATTGCGATGGATGATAACATCGCGGATCCTCTCACCAAACCGTTGAATTATGTTAAGCATGTAGGGCATGTTAACTCCATGGGAATTAAACATGTTCCAAAGTTGTAGTACTTGATTATGGATTTGATACATTATCTTTTTCATATATTATTTATAACTTCATCGTTTTTATATATATAATATTTTGTTTTTCATGTGGATTGTACTGACAACATTGAACGCCACAAAGTGAACTGAATTACATTATATTTGTTTTTGTCCGTAATCGCCAAATGTGAGCTGATAACTCCGGCTATTATATTGTGCAGTCGATTGATGGTGGGTTCAACGAGCCATAAGTTAAACGGTTGACTAATCGATCACAGATACGAGGTTATGACGATACCTCGTAGGACAACTTTTTGTGACAACGTAATGCAGTCCTAAATGTTTAAAAACATTCGGTGCCAGGTCGTGGATAGGACATCCATTGTGTACCTAGAGTCGATTCTTTTGACTATCAACTGTGTCTTGAGATTAAGGCAGTTTTTGGGTGACTTTGGTTTCTTTCTCACGATCTACCGTAACTGGGGCTAAGTAGATTTTTTTTGGGTCATTTCATACTGTGCTTACGTCTGCAAGATTTGAGTTGAGGAAAATACCCAACCCTTATCAGGTATAGTTATTTCTCAGGGCCACTCGAGGAGTTGTAACTGAAATGCATGGCCATGCTCGAATGTTGATTCGTTTATCAGTTAAGTTACTCTCTAGTCGGGAAAACCACTCTTGATACTGATCGCTTGTAAAATACGACCTTTGTGAATTCGGATTTGCAAATTGTTTTACATTGAGTGGGAGAAATTTTAAAGGATATGAGAATCGGTTATCGCACATACACTTGTGAGGACAAGTGGGAGTTTGTTGGAGCTGGTGTCCTCCACAAATTAGTGTGATAACATTTGTAAATCTCTTACAGGTTCACAAGGGTATACTTCGTATATTTAATCAGTTGATTAACGTTTACCTAATAACGGTTGGCTTACTAGAAAGTTTGACGTTATTATCATACAGATGGCGGTGATTAACTGGTCCCTAAAGGTCACACCTATAGGACGTTTTTGAGAAATGTGGTTATAGAAATATAATCATATTGATGCCCAAAATGACTAAAAAGTTAGTCAATGTGTTGATGAGATAATTATTTAATGAAAATTAAATAGTATTAAGTTGAGACGAATTAACTGTCAATTCGTAAATTAAATATAATAAGTTATATTTAATTAAATATATATAAGGTTAGTTTGGACGAATTAATCTGTTAATTCGTAGTTAAATATAATCAGTTGTATTTAATATCAACAAGTTGAATGTGTCATAGTGGTAATAGTGAGGGTACACAAGCCAAGAGGTCATGGGTTCGATCCTCACTAGATGACAATTTAACACACTTTATATATTTTTGGAAAGACCAAAAATAAGGAAATTTAATTCCTTATTTTCGTATCACATTGGCCGAAATTAGGAGATATAAATCTTTCCTAATTGATTTCGGATTTCGGTCTATATAAAAAGAAAGGTGGAGAATTATTTCTAACCTAATTCTTTTTCTGACCTTGCCTCCTCTTTCTCATCACAAAAACACAAAGACAATAAAATTTTACAGTTAATTTTACATTGATTTCTAGCATAATCAAAGGGTATATCTTAGATCGTCTTGGGTGCAACTAATAGGCGAATATCAATTTTGATATTGTTCTTAGGCGAATTTTGCAAGGACCCGAGGTTAATTCTAAATCTTTTTACTTATGCTCATGTATTTTATTTTATGACCATAGATCATCTTTATTATATCGTTATAATCCTTCATGTTAAAGGGAAGTATACAGATTATTTCCCACAGCAACCTGCATTTTCAAAAAAGAAGTTTTCAATAATGGGATAAGTCCAATCAAATGTGTTCTTACACAAAGATCATGCAAATTAGAGGCTCACCCTCCGAACCAGATGCTGCCAATCGTCCAGGCCAGCATCCGTCACAGCCACGTCAAAGTCATGCAGCTCGGAGATCGTCGTCCTCCCGGTCGCGTCAGTGTACTCAAGGGTGTCGGGGTACTCTGGGGGCTCGATGCCCGCCGCCTCGACCTCCTGCAAAGTCAAATGATTCTCATTAATCGGTGATCTTTCATCGTATTCTCAAAAATCAAAAATAAAGAAGGATAAAGCACTTACCACGACCGGCCAGTACACCAACCTCCCGTAGAGGAACGCCGAGTAGTCCTCGCCAGGAAGCAGGAGGGCATCACCACCGACGCCAGCCAAGTCAGCCTCCCTCTCAGCCTCAGAAGGATCCCTGAACATCGTCCTAGGAGGATCGATGGGAACCGTCAAGACGTCCCGAGAGCACTGACGAGCCAAGCGCTCGCCCAAGTACCACACAGGATCCATCGACGTCCTCAACAGCAGCCGGCTCGAGCTCTTAGGTCGAAGGACCTCATCCACAAAAGGAGGAGCGCCAGCGTACTCCGCCCAAGGCCTGGGCATCCACTGGGAAAAGATAAGCAAGAAATCATTCTTATGATTGTTTAAAAAGTAATAAAGAAGCAAAACGAATATAAGTGAGATGCTCACGCTGTCCAGCTGAAGAGCGTTCACGTCCCGCCGGTAAACACCGTGAGAGGAGCGCTTACTCCTCGTGCAACACATCACCCAATCCCTCACAAAGGGATAGGCCTTCTCCAGCGGCTCCGACCTCTTGGGCGAGAGGCTCGGAAAGTAGGAGTACACCCACGCCTATGAAGCAAGATAGTCAATAAACGATCTTTCGTAATTCAATAAAGAAAAGAAGCGATTATTAGTCCAAATGAAGGTTCATACCTCCAACAGTAGTCCAGGGCCGACGGCACCAGGAGAAGTCCCCTTCTCCATCAACTCCGGACGAACCATGGCCCTCATGAAGTGGATGAGGACCGCAAAACCAGCAGTGACCCAGTCTCAACGCCCTAGGGAGCTCAGTTCAGAAAGGAAGGGAAGAAGCTTCGTCGACAGCCTCTCTCCCTTGTCTCCGAGGTAGATCAAAGACAAGAACCACCAGAGCCACAAGCGGACTCTCTGCTCAGCTGTACAGGGAGGAGGAGCCGTCTCTCTCCCGTCGATCACCACCAGCGCCGGGGTCTTCCCCGCAAAGTAGTCTCGGACATGAGAACTAGGCACCAAACCAGGCATTGTTACAGCCATCGGCGCCAAGTTCCAGCCGATCAACCTCCTAGCCTCGGCCGAGTCCACCATCATGGTAGTCTCCGGCCACTCCACCACCTCAGTCCCACACGGCAGCCCAGAGATCATGTCGTAGTCCTCCAACGTGACTCCCACCTCACCAAAAGGCATGTGAAAGTGGAAGTCGTATCCCAGAATCGGTTCAAGAAAGCGCGGACCAGGCTAAGGTTAGCCCGCAGCTTCCTCTTCGCGATATCCCTCCAAGTGTGCACCAGGGCGACGAACGCTCCCCGCTCGATCATGGCCCGCTCCTCCGCCGACAGCCTCTCGTTACACTCCATAGCCGTCGTGTAGCCCGAGAATGATCTGATGTTCCCGGCCTCCTATTGTGGTTTGAAACAAAAGCTATCTTTAGTTTGTATGAAATTGGGAAAAAAATTGGAACAAATGAAATGAAATAAGATGAGTGATGAGTAATGAATTCAAGGTTACCAAGCTCTTCAGCGTCCTGTAGGACAGGTGACCCTCCGCAGCCCAAAGCAAGTGCCTGCTGTCCCAGGTCTCAGCCCATGCAGGTGCTCCCCTCAGCTGACGACCTCCTCGCCCAACATTGGCCCGTCTCGGGGCCTCCTCCTCCTCAAAGACCTCCTCCTCCTGGACCTCGTCCTCAGCAGCCATCACCGCAGCAAAAGCCTCCTCGAGAGCACGAGAAGCGTCAACAGCAGTGTCTATCTCCATGGGAGCTCTCCCAGAAGTAGAAGCCTCGTCACCTGCAAAATTAAGGCAGATTTAGGCCGCGTCAAGTGACGACTAGCCTTGATTAGGGGATTTTCAAGTTGTGGAAGCCCGAAATCTCTCTTTTCTCGCCATCTTTGGCATTTTTCCCACAAACCCGATCACTCATTGTAGATACCTCATTTCTGCACCTCTCGCAAACCATTCGGTGATGATTGGACCGCATGTTTTGCGGAACGATTTGTGACAGTTCGTAAGTTTATCGTCAAGTGATTGCTCAAATATTAATGTCTACCTCTTAGTTGTCATCTATATGCCGATACAGTCATTTTGACAGTAATTAGAGTACATTTGGAGTCCGGGCCTAAAATCGTCTTCATTTTCTGATAACCGTTAAATCCCGACTCAGAATGTTCTGGAATGTTCCGGATATTTCTATTCCATATTTTATAAATATTTCACAATCTTTAATCTTTGGTAAACAATTTCCCGTAATATTCACATAAAATATTAAGGAAAACCAAATTATTCCGTCCTACCATAACTTAAACACGGAAATCTTTATTCCGCAGGAGGAAACTCCTTGGGAACAGACGCAAAGCAGGTGCTGCGCTCTTTCCAAGAGACGCAGTGGTGGTCTGCGCGCTCTTCCCAGGTCCTTTTCTGCGTAATTTTCGTATCTTTTTTATATCTTTCCGAGATTCACTTCCAAAGAGTCTCCGAAACCCTAAATCCTTCACTTGATTAGTATAAATAGGAGCCTTCGCTCCTCATATTTCTCACGCGAGTGTCCGCCCTTCTCTTCTCCCTTTGCATTCTAGAACTTTGTTCTTACTTTTTGGCGTCTACGTGCTTGAACATTCGACCACGTAAGCTCGGATCCTTCTGAGTACCAGCCTCGTTTGCATGACCGACCAATTTGACCAACTCCACAATCAATCAACATAATTAATCTAATCGTTTTCCTCTTACGAGGGCACTTTCTTTACATTCGCGTCGAGCATCACTAATCGATAACTTAGTCCTTCTCGTTTCGTCAAACATGTAAGTCTGAGGGTGTAAATCCTTGTTTATTATTGTTATTTACCTTTTTGTATCATTAATGTAAGGTTTATGTCGAAAATACCTTTTTAAACCGATTTCTAAAACCGTGCTTTAAAACCTCTTTTATGGATTTCCGGAAGACAAACCGTCGAGAAAGGACGCAGAAGAATCGCGCGCCTCTTCGAAGGAGCGCAGTTCCTGCTGCGCCTCTTCGTGAGGCTGCCGCAGTTCCTGCTTCCTTTCTTCTTCCTTCGTCCTCTGTAATTCGTTTCCTTTTATTTTGTTTCGTTTGTTCTTTAATTCTCTAATAGCATATATAATTTCATATGTATATTCTTTATCATTCATTAGCATATAATTCATCGTTAAAGTCCGACTTAAATCCCAAGTAATCTCATATTTGCGGGTTTTCGTCATTAAATTCAATCCGGGTTGTAGAAATTCGATTTGTTCATATTGAGTTTCTGGAATTCATTCTTTGATATATTTCTATCCGTCTTTTGTCATGTTCGTCATTAATTTGTCATTAATTTATCATGTTTAGTTTATTTCATTCACCCATGTCACTAATCAATCATTCATTCATGTAATTAATTCATCTTAATTCCGTCTCATCCATGTTTATTGTTTTATGACCCCTTAATCACATGTAAATAACCTATTAACCACTTTCATCCGAGTAAATAATTTAATCAATCATTAAATTTACCAACGAGTATTAACAACACGCAATTCCGGCTTCACAGCCAGAATTCAGGTCAGGAACAAACGCAGCAACTGTTGCGCCTATTCCAAGGGACGCAGCTCTGTTGCGCCTGTTCCGGGTTGAATTTTGTCCCTGAACTCCGTTTTTGCTTGACCTAGTCTAATTAGCTTACGTATAGTTAGCTATTAATCGTATTATCACCTTCTGTCTTGGTCGTTATTTCTTCTTTTATTCGTTTTCTCAAATTATCCGTTTTAAAGGTATTTTCGACATAAATCGCCTAATCCATTGTAATTATTGTAATTTTTTATTATCGTAATTTTCCTATTGTATTTATCATTGAATTTTGTATCATTTGTATGTTTTCACATGTAATTGAACATTAAATCCTACTTCGACCCAATTGTATGCTAAACTATGTGTCAACCGACTTAGCCTAATTCTCACATGTTAGGATTAAAACTTGGATGTTGCATTGCATGCATACGACCGACGATATATCGAGTATGAATAACTTCCCTAATCATTAGTAGAGGCCGCTATCGAGGCGGGCGGGATTAGGTGTTCGATCAAAAGAGCTTCCTAATACGTACCCTCACCCCTTACTCCAGATCTCCGTGAACACCCGTGTTCATTGGCATCCACGAGAGTCATTCTAGACATAGAATGCTAAGGGTAACGATTGCTTAGTGTTCATGTCTTTACTTTGTGTCTAGACATGACACGAGGTATTCGAACGGTTCCAATTTCCCATAAAAATTGGTGGCGACTCCAACAAAAATGCAAACGCTTGTTCTCTTCCTCCCAAGCGCCCCCGTGGGCTCCCCGCAGTCCACAGTTTGGCGACTCCGCTGGGGATAATACACTTACCTGTGGCCAAGGGTGAAACTTGAACAAGGTTAGGGAATAGTTCGTACGAGACAATTGTCGGTTTTCATAACTCGGTCTTCCTAGATCGTTTTATTCGGCCTTCCTAGGCCCAACCCAACCCATTCGACCAATCGTCCCGTCTAAACGGTCCTAATTCTTATTTGGGCCTAAGGATGGATAGCGATTGACGTCATCCATACCATGATACTTACTCTTGTTTGTATCAAGGGCCTTCACTACTTGAGGAAATTGACTAGGAATCGGCCTTACTCTTGTTTGGTACGAGCCTCTCCACAGACTTCGAGTTTGATGGTTCGGTATGGCAACCCACCCTTTAAACCAAAACCCTTTTAAATGCACTCAGCATCCCGTTATAATGCTTGTATGAATGTTTGTACCTTACGTGATCACCATTTCTAAACAAAACCATGACGATTTTGCAAAAATCAAAACCCTCTTTTAATCAAAATTTCGAAAAAAGGCCTTTGATTAGCGCGAAACCCAGTCGAAACTCTGTTCGTTTATCAAGTCAAAATCCGGGTCACAAGTCCATTTCAAAACCTCACTTCGAGTCCACTCCTACAACTACACTATAGTTGACTAGGATACACATTTTCAAAAACCTTGTCTTTTCTTCAAAGCTCACTCAACACAAGTGGCACACACCCACTTCACGAGTTAAAACATTTATTCTTTTAGCAAGTGTGTTAGAATGGTCGATCGTGTGTTGATTCGTCATCGATCTCTTATCCAGTTTTCAAGATGCCTGGATCCAGCGAAACAAACCTCCACCAACTTCAAGATGGTAATGATCGAATCCTAGCCGCGCTAGCCCAAATCCAAATTACCCAAGACCAAGTCCATGATCGCCTTGAGACCATCGAGGGCCGGATCTATGTCGTAGAGGGAAGGTTGTCTCCCCATGAAAGTGAAGTAAAGCGTGACTCCGCAGATGAATCCAGGGATGAAAATCCTCCCATGGGATTAACTGTAGCCGAGAAAAGACTCCAATACTTAGAGGAGCAATTGATGTACCTTAAAGGAGATGACATTTACAGGGAGAATAATCGCAAGTATGAGGCCGTCAATTCCAAATTGCCAACCAACTTCAATATGACGGATATCCCTAAATTCAAAGGGCACGAGAACCCTTTGAACCACATCCGTGCCTTCAAGGATTACATGTCTATCAAAGGCATCAAACCCGAGATGTTCTTAAGGATCTTTCCTTCATCTCTTGACACCATCCCGAAACAATGGTTCTACTCCTTAGAACACAAGAAGGTCGCTACTTGGGAAGATGCCGCAATCGAGTTTTCTAAACAATATGCGGATAATGCCGAGATCCAAGTTAACATGCGCACTCTAGAGGTTCTTACCCAAAATGACAAAGAAGGATTCACCGACTTCCTAAGTAGGTGGAGGAAGACTAGTACCCAACTAGTTGAACGCCCGGATGAGGCTACCCTTGTGGAGAAGTTTGTGGACAATCTCAAACCCATCTATGCCAATCATTTGAGATACCAAAATATCAAAACTTTCAAGGACTTAACCGTACTAGGGACAAGGATTGAAGATGACATCCGTAAAGGACTCTTGTCCAAAACGGTAGGTCGAGGATATCAAGGCTCAACAAGTCGTTCATACGGCTCCACTAGCAAGACAGATGAAGTTAACCTTCTCGAGCCATCCAAGAAAACTACCCCACCAAGGAAATTCACAAATCTTGGGGACACTTACTCCAACGCTCTAAAAAGGTTAATGAAGCAAGGCAAACTCCAACCCATTGGACCTACTCCCGAACCCGAAAGGAAATCCAAATTCTGGGACGAGAACTCGTACTGTGAATACCATAGGGGTAAGGGGCACGACACAGAAAAATGCTACAAGTTGAAAAATGTGCTTCAAGACATGATTGAAGATGGTCGAATACCAATACCGCCGGGAGGTAAACCCAACAACACTCAAAATCCTCTTGGAGTTCTAGTGATTACAAGTGACGAATCTACCTTAGATTATTCACACCTCATTTCTCCAGTTGAAGATGAAATCCATGCAATCGGAAATGAAGGGAACTACTCCACCATTTCTCCAAACATCACCATGAATCTATTGTTCGGAGAAGATCGATTTGTTAGGGCTGCGCAGGATGAGATCATCACCATGATACTTCAAGACGATCGCTTCAACCCCACCGCGTTAATCACAGAAACCAACGCAAGTCAGCAGAAAGGATGGAGAAAATCAATCAAGTGGACCAACAATCAAGGAAGACTCTTCAAGCTCACCACTGGAGAAGGAGAGATGTTCAAAGGAGAGATGTTCAAAGGAGAACCGGAAGACGATGAGTTCGAGTCGGAGTCGGAGTCAGAGTCGGAGTCTAGAGAAGTCATTAGAGAGTCTCCTCCTGTCGTCATCCCCACTCCCTTTGTTTCTCCTAGCTTAGCCTCGAGTAGTCACAGTAGTTCGGGAAATGTCCCAACCACTGTCCCTTTGCCGCCACTGACCATGGATCAATTGGCTTCTTTGTTTCAACTCTACTCAAATTTTAATATGAATAAATCAGGTTCTGCTTACTCTTTGTGTTATCTTGAGTGCAATTCTGTTTACGATGATACTGAGGATGACCAAGACCCAGACTCAATCGAAATACCTCCCTACGTAGCCAAAGAAATACTACAGGAAGGGGAAGGGGGACCAGTAATAGAGGACACCGAACCCATCAACGTAGGAACCGAACTAGAACCCCAAGAACTTAGGATAGGGACTACCTTGAGCTCTACCGAAAGGGCCGATTTCATAGACCTCCTAAATGAATTCAAAGATGTTTTCGCTTGGTCCAACAAAGACATGCCAGAGATCGACAGGGATATCGCCGAACATAGAATCCCGATTAAGCCAGGTTTCAAACCTGTAAAACAGAAGCTTCGTCGAATGAGGACAGAATGGGCTCTCAAGATTAAGGAAGAAGTTGACAAGCAATTCAAAGCCGGGTTCATCAAAGTTTCCGAGTATTATGACTGGGTAGCCAACATAGTACCCGTACCCAAAAAGGATGGGAGAATCCCTGTTTGTGTTGACTTTAGGGACTTAAACAAAGCAAGTCCTAAAGATGACTTCCCTCTACCACACATCGATATATTGGTAGACAATACTGCAGACCACGCATTACTATCCTTCATGGATGGGTATGCGGGTTATAATCAAATTAAGATGGCCATAGAAGACATGCATAAGACCACCTTTGTCACTCAATGGGGAACCTATTGCTATACGGTCATGCCATTTGGATTGATCAACGCCGGAGCTACATATCAACGCACCGCAACTACACTCTTACATGACATGATGCACAAAGAAGTTGAGGTATACGTAGACGACATGATTGTCAAATCCAAGGATAGAGAAGGGCATATTGCAAACCTTCGCAAATTTTTCACAAGGCTACGAAAGTACAACATGAGACTCAATCCTCAGAAATGCACATTCGGAGTAACATCTGGCAAACTCCTGGGATACATCGTTAGCCAACGAGGTATAGAAATAGACCCTTCCAAGATCAAGGTTCTGATCGAAATGCCACAACCTCAAACAGAAAAAGAAGTCAGAGGATTCCTGGGAAAAGTACAGTATATAAGTCGATTCATATCGAAACTCACCATGATTTGTGAGCCTATCTTCAAGAAGCTCAAGAAAACGGACCACACAATGTGGGATGATGATTGTCAGAAGGCATTTGACCGAATCAAAGAGATATTGGCTAAACCACCAGTGCTCATGCCACCTCAACGAGATCAACCTCTTGGTTTATATCTCACAAGAATCAAAATGACCATGGGTGCCATGCTAGCTCAAACCGTAGGAAGTGAAGAAAGAGCTATCTACTACCTTAGTAAGAAGTTCTTGGAATACGAGTGCAAATACTCACAACTCGAAAAGACATGCCTCGCTCTTGTGTGGGCAACGAAGAAGCTACGCCATTACATGCTTAGCTACTCCGTCAAAATATACTCCAAAATGGATCCAGTCAAATACCTCTTCGAGAAACCCGTCCTCAACGGACGCCTAGCAAGATGGACTCTGATGCTCTCGAATTTGACCTCAAGTACGTGCCTCTCGAAAGTAATAAAAGGCGCGCCGTTGCTAATTCTTCACGAAAATCCCATCAATGACGCACAAACGATAGACACTTGGTCATTTCCAGACGAGGATATACTCCAAACTGACGTAGACTCCTGGGACCTTTATTTTGATGGAGCATCAAACTTAAGAGGATTTGGAATAGGAGTGTTGCTCATTTCTCTGAAGGCGAACATACACCAATTGCTGTCAAACTCGACTTCGAGGTGACAAATAACGCTGCAGAATACGAAGCTTGTCTCATTGAACTACAAGCGGCAGTGAGCTTAGGCATTAAAAACCTCCGAGTACATGGAGATTCATCCTTGATCATCAACCAAGTTACGGGATCTTGGAAAATTCGAAGCGAAAGCCTAACACCTTATCAAGCCAGAATAGACCAAGTTGCCCAATTCTTTGATCACGTGACGTATCTACACCTACCTCGGGAAGAAAATCAATTTGCAGACGCTCTTGAGAAACTTGCATCTTTGATTAATATGCCAGATAACATGGTGGAAATGCCTTTGTGCATCGAGCGACGGTCAGAGCCGGCTTATGTACACCAAATCACCGACGAAGAGGAAATCGCACAGGAACCCTGGTTCCAAGCAATCCTGAATTTTAAGCTCAATGGTACCTATCCACCCGATATGGACAAGAGGGGACAACGTGCTATACGCCTACTAGCTTCCCAATACGTTCTCATGCAAGGAGAATTATACAAAAGAACACCTCTTGGTGTAATCCTACGTTGCCTTGATCATTCACATGCGCGGAAAGTGATGGAAGAGGTCCACGATGGAGAATGCGGTCCTCACATGAGTGGGCCCATGATGGCAAAGAAAATCACACGTTTGGGGTATTATTGGACAACAATGGAATCCGATTGCATCAAATACGTAAGACATTGCCACAATTGTCAAATATTCGGGAATGCACAACATGTCCCTCCTTCATTGCTCTATACAATGACATCTCCTTGGCCATTTTTTGCTTGGGTAATTGACATAATCGGGAAGATAACCCCAGCCGGAACAGGAGGTCACTATTTCATCCTAGTGGCAATCGACTATTTCACCAAATGGGTAGAAGCAACTTCCTACACCAGTCTCACGGCTAAAAATATGGAAAAGTTCATACAAAACAACATCATCTGTCGATACGGTTGCCCACATGAGATCATTAGTGATAATGGATCACATTTCCAAGCTGAGACTGAGCAATTGCTAGCCAAATACAAGATTAGGCATCACCACTCTTCGCCCTATAGACCACAGACTAACGGCGCGGAAGAGGCGGCAAACGAGAATGTTGTCACGATTCTCACGAAAATGATTGACAACTATCGAGATTGGCCAACCAAGATACCCTTTGCTTTGTGGGGGTATCGTACATCTGTTAGGACGCCCACTGGGGCTACTCCTTTCTATTTGACCTACGACATGGAAGCCGTACAACCAGTCGAGCTAGAGATACCATCCTTGCGTATCCTACTCGAAAGTCAAATCCCAGAAGCCGATTGGAAAAAGGATAGATATGAAGAACTCATCCTCCTGGATGAACGTAGGCTACGCGCCTTACAAAATGTCCAAACATATCAAGCACGTATCAAACGAGCTTTCAACAAAAGGGTTAGGCCAAGGAACATCAAGGAAGGAGACTTAGTACTTAAATCGGTTAGAGCTCTTCTACCTGTCGACCCACGGGGAAAATTCAAACCTAATTGGGCCGGACCATTTCTAGTCAAATCCATACTTCCAGGGGGTGCGGTTAGAATCACAGACCTAGACGGGAATGAGTTCTCCAACCCGACAAACCTTGACCAACTAAAACGGTACTATGCCTAGAATAGGAATAAAAAACGCGCCTCGCGTAACCCCACGTGTCTCTCTTGTGGCACTAAATAAACGGCCCTGGCCAAGCTGAAATAAGCTAATGTCACTGTGCTCTTGCATTTTGACAAATTTGTCATCCTCATATTATCAAATAAACTAAATTTGCACCTTAAGAGTAAGCAAAAAGCTCATGCTTATTTTCTAAGTTCATTACAAGCTCTTGCTTAGAACAATTATTCTTTTACATTTATTCGAACTACGCGCAAGGGTTTGATTTCATTTTTTTAAGTGAATACGTAGGCAATCCTTCACAGGATACAACCCATTATGTTTAAAATGTAAATAGAAGGACATTTGCATCGCATTTGGAATTCGACAAGAATAGTAAATAGAAAATCATAACGGTTTCATAACCATTTAGCCTTTTTTATTTCATTTTCTAATAATAATAGTAAGCTACATAATAAAAATAGAATAGGCTAGGATTCTAAAAACCCCACCTTTTTATTACAACAATAAATAATAATAATAACAAATAATAAATAAAGACTCGGGCTATTCCTCCATCTTCCCTTTGCCCTTGTCATTCTTGTCATATTTCTTGTCACGGCCTCGAGCCGGACGCTCTTGCGCCACTTCGGACCTAATCACCAAAGGTCTTTCTCGAGGCCTAGACTTTTCATTCTTGCCAATCACCATCTCTACGACGGAGAGGTCTTGATTTCTTCAAGGATGAACGACTCGAAACCCGGCTTCTTCCTCTCCCTCAGTCAAATGCTTCTCTTTTTGTTTCTCTACCTCGCGCACCTTATAGTCAACGGGCTCGCGCTTCCTCAATCTCTCGCGCTCTTCCGGAGTAGTAGCTTTCCTCCATCGCAGATAAGAATCCGACACCCACAAGGCATTTGCAGAAGAGTTCAAGAACCACACATTTCTTTGAGCCCATTTAATGGCCCACTCTCTTCGGCTCTCTGTAGTAAGCGCCACGGCATCTGCCTCATGACGATATCAAGCTTTCGGGATTGTCTGTTTAGTCCCACTGTCTCATCAGCCTCTCCGGGAAAATGCACACCATAAACTCCAAACCAGGAATGCGCACGGACCGAGTATGAGCCAAAGAAGACACTCCAGTAACAGATTTGAGGTGCCACCACGGCACAATCCACCTAATCAGGGGACCATCATCGCTCTTCAGTTTGTTCTCCCAATAATTGCAGACTCGGGTGAAATCCACCATATAAAGCCTAGTCCTCATTGCAATGGAACGAGCATGATAGGATGGAACATGAACTGGGGGCTCGATCAATCGGAGCCGTTCCATAAGCCAAACCTACCAAAAGCGGGTATTAGACATCAAAAAAAAAAAAAAAAAAAAAAAGAAAGAAAACGAAAAAAAACGAAAAAAAAAAAAAAAAAAAAAAAAAAAAAAAAAAAAAAGAAAGAAATGTCTTTTACCCGCACGATGACGGGACTTCCCAAATACGGTAGGTCACGATTGGCTTTCCTATTATCCAAGCCCAACAGATCTCTCCTAAGCATAAACAAGTGGGCTCTGCGCGGCTCCATTTGCTCAACAAGGCCCAGAAGACGGGGATCACCTCTCAAGTCTTCATCAACATGCCCTTGGAAGACATACACATGCAACAAGCAAAAACCAAATGCCCTCCGCCTAGCAACATAAGAAATGGTGGGGTCGGCCCTGTTGATGAATCGATCTATGAAGTCCAACATTCGCACTCCCTTCGAAGTCACTAGACGGTCCACCTCAAGTTTAGTCAACCCAAGCAAGTCTCTAAATTTGCTCTTGTACCCTTGCGAAGAAGAAGGAATGGCAGGCAAGTGTTCAGGGTCCCACCCACCAATAGCGGCAATTTCTTCAGGAAATGGGCAAATATCACCTCCAGGAAACGCAAAAACATGGTAATTCGGGTCCCAATAGTCAAGACAAGCATCCAAGAACGGTTTGACAACCTTGATGAGTTTTAAACTCAACAATGATCCAAGATTATAGGCGCCCATATCATATTTCTCCATGTTCGAAAATTCGTTGGTCCATTCCTTCAAGCGAATCTCCAAAGTATTCATGATGAAGAGTTTATTTTGAAAATTTTATGTAATAAGACGAAGAAGAGACGGAAGAATTGTGTGAATAAAAGCTCCATCGACGTTTCTATTTATACTCATTTCTGTTTCCAAAATCTGCGGAACGAACCACTGGGAACAGGAGCGACATGCTTTGCGCCTCTTCAAAGGGACGCAGCTCATGCTGCGCCTCTTCCTCAGCTTAACTTCCGTGATTTTCCGCGTTGGATCTTTCCTAATTCCACGGCAAATAATTTCCTATTCCTACTGGTTATTATTTTGGTAAATACGTGAAAATTACCATGTTTCAGGTTTCCTAATTCCGCGGGCACGCATTTCGAGGCGACATCGACATTTTCGCCATTTTACCACACTTGCACATTTTCATTTTAGGAAATAATTTTCATTTTCATTTTAGGAAATAATTTTCATTTTCATTTTAGGAAATAATTCTCATTTCGATTTACATTTATTTCATTTCTTTTAAATCATCTCACTTCTAACTTATAGATTTCTGTTTTTTCCTTTTTTTAGGGGGTAACCCTCCCTACCGTCCGGTCATTTCCGGCAAATTTTTGCATTTTTTTGAATCTTTCGTTTTGCGCTAATTAAGGCCATATGTATATACAAACGTACGTTTTGCGTGATTTCTATGTAGATTTCGGCGGCATGACGGCGTAAACCGCCATCTACCAAACCTGTTCAAAGCTAACCTGCAGGTACAAGCAACGCAACCCAGCAGCAAAGGCACTCAGGCCATATTATATACCACTCAAAAGGGAAATGTACAACAAACTGGGGGCTCGAGCCCCAAACAAAGTCCAACATGTTCAAAATGAAGGTCCAAATGTACAAATGTGCAAAATACGGCCAACAAACAAACAAAAAAACTACACAAAGCTACTGCTGGTCGCCCTCCAGCTCCGCAACTCTTGCCGCAAGAGCGGCAATCTCGGCGTCCCGAACCTCGAGCTCCCTCAACAAGCGAGCTGTCTCCTCCCGAGACTGGGTCAACTCTCACTCCAGCTCGCGGTCACCCTGTAAACAACAAAATTGGCTCATGTCAATCGTTTCAAGAAAAATCGGAAAATCAAAATTCAAAAATAGAACAGGCACAAGGTTCCTACCTGACGACCTCGACCGCCGATAAGTGCCTCGACGGCAGTAGCTAGCAGCCGGTTGGCCACCCTCCATAACGCCACGAACCGAGACGGCGCGACCTGCATTTTCAAAAAGAAGTTCTCAATAATTGAAAAAACTCAATCAAATGTGTTCTTACACAAAAAGTTATGCAAAATTAGAGGTTTACCCTTCGAATCAGATGCTGCTAGTCATCCAGGCCAGCATCCGTCACAGCCACGTCAAAGTCACGCAGCTCGGAGATCGTCGTCCTCCCGGTCGCGTCAGTGTACTCGAGGGTCTCGGGGTACCCTGGGGGCTCGATGCCCGCCGCCTCAACCTCCTGCAAAGTCAAATGTTTCTCATTAATCGATGATCTTTCATCATAGTTCTCGAAAAAAAATCAAGTAAAGAAGAAGGGTAAAAATGCTCACTACTACCGGCCAGTACGCCAGCCTCCCGTAGAGGAACGCCGAGTAGTCTTCGCCAGGAAGAAGGAGGGCGTCACCACTAGCGCCAGCCAAGTCCGCCTCCCTCTCGCCTCGAAGGCTCCAAACATCGTCTAGGAGGATCGATGGGAACCGTCAACACGTCCCGAGAGCACTGACGAGCCAAGCGCTCGCCCAAGTACCACACAGGACCCATCGACGTCCTCAACAGCAGCCGGCTCGAGCTCCTAGGTCGAAGGACCTCAGCCACAAAAGAAGGCACGTCAGCGTACTCCGCCCAAGTCCTGAGCACCCACTGGGACAAGATAAATAAGGAATCATTCTTATGATCAATTTAAAAGCAATATAGAAGCAAATGAATATAAGTGAGATGCTTTCGCTGTCTAGATGAAGAGCGTTCACGTCCCGCCGGTAGACACCGTGAGAAGAACGCTTGCTCTTCGTCTTGCACATCACCCAATCCTTCACCACGGGATAGGCCTTCTCCAGCGGCTTCGTCCTCTTGGGCGCGAGGCCCGGAAAGTAGGAGTACACCAACGCCTGCGAAGCAAGATAGTCAATAACGATCTTTCGTAATTTGGTAAGGAAAGGAATTGATTTTGATCTAAATGAAGGTTCATACCTCCATCAGTAGTCCAGGTCCGACAGCGCCAGGAGAAGTCCCCTTCTCCATCAACTCCGGACGAACCATGGCCCTCATGAAGCGGATGAGGACCGCAAAACCAACAGTGACCCAGTCTCCGAGGTAAATCGAACACAAAAACCACCAGAGCCACAAACGGACCCTCTGCTCAGCTGTACAGGGAGGAGGAGCCGTCTCCCTCCCGTCAATCGTCACCAGCGCCGGGATCTTTCCCGCAAAGTAGTCTCGAACGTAGGAGCTGGGCACCAAACCCGGCACTGTGACAGCCATCGGCGACAAATTCCAGCCGATCAACCTCCTCGCCTCGGCCGAGTCCACCCTCATGGCGCCTCTCCCACTCCACGCCTCGCACCCACACGGCACACCAGAAATCATGTCGTAGTCCTCCAGAGTGACTCCCACCTCACCAAAAGGCATGTGAAACGTGGAAGTCGTATCCCAGAATTGGTCCAAGAAAGCGCGGACCAGGCTAAGGTTAGCCCGCAACTTCCTCTTCGCGATACCACTCCAGGCCTGCACCAAAGAACCGAACGCTCCGCGCTCGATCATGGCGCGCTCCTCCGCCGACAGCCGCTCGTAGCACTCCATCGCTGTCGTGTAGCCCGAGAACGACCTGATGTTCCCGGCCTCCTATTATGATTTGAAACAAAAACTATCTTTAGTTTTGAATGAAAATTGGGAGAGATATGAACAAATGAATGAAAGAAGATGGGTGATGAGTAGTGAATTCCTATTTACCAAACTCTTCACCGTCCTGTAGGACAGGACACTGCAGCCCACGCAGAGTGCCTACTCTCCCGTGTCTCGGCCACGCAGAGCTCCTCTCAGCTGACGACCTCCTCGTCCAACGTTGGCCCGCCTCGGGGCCTCCTCCTCCTCGACAGCCTCCTCCTCATGGACCTCGTCCCCAGCAGCCATCACCGCGGCGGTGAAGGCCTGCTCTAAAGCCTCCTCGACAGCAGCAACGTCTATCTCCATGGGAGTCCTCCCAGAAGTAGAAGCCTCGTCACCTGCAACATTAAAGCAAATTTAGGCCGCGTCACGTGACGACAAGCCTTGGTTAAGGGATTTTCAAGCCTTTGGAAGCCCTGAAACCGCTCTTTTCTCGCCATCTTTGGCCATATTCTCACCAACCCGATCACTCATGTGGTAATTTGGGTCAAGTCAAGCCTAATTTGAAGCCTAGTCTCGGGTTCGAGTCGAAATTTCGGCAGCATTTCGTTATAACGGCGATTATGTCCTAGAAAAGTGTCCTGAAAAAGCTGTCACAAACCAAAATTCCGATATGGTAGGAAGTTTACCCATCATCCAAGGATCCCAAATATCAAGTTTCATCGCAAATGGGCAATCCTAAGGCTATTTTTGAAGCAATTTACGGTAGAGCTGTGAAACCGTCTCAAATTTCACTCAAAGGCTCAAAACTCAACGAAAATTCGAGACAAATACATGGTTATGTTCCTTATATTACCAATTATCCATTTCTAATGTCAATATCACAAGGCAAATGCATTTGGGGGAAAAGCCCCAAATTTTCGATCAATTGGGTCATAAACCCTAATTTTTTCGATCCAAAATTGGACAAATACCGAAGATTAATGCAAGAATGAGACACATCCCTCGATTAGTCATGATTAATGCAAGATTTTGGATCAAACCTCGGCGGAAATGGTGAAGATTTGAGAGAGAAAGAGAGGATTTATGTTTCGAAATAATGATTTTCAACTCCTCTGATTATCGCGTTTTTACGCAGAAAAAACACTTTGGGAAATAGACGCAGCAGGCGCTGCGCCTCTTCCAAGAGACGCAGCTCTTGCTGCACCTCTTCCTTGTGTTCCCTCCATACGAATTTTCAAAAATTGGTTATGAGTTCGTTATTTGTGGGCCCATCTTTGGTGCGCCTCGTCCCCGATGCTATTTTATCCTTTTGGTCCGTTTGACGATTTTCTTTCGTTCCGGCCCGCATTTTCCAAGCTAGCAGCAGACTATTGCATATTATTTCTTCCGAGACCTTTGCTTGTCGCAACGAGCATTTATTCTTTCACAGGTGTTTCGAAACGCCTTCGTTATAACGAGAGTAAGCGGATATACTTTCCCTCTCACGACATGGAGATTAATTCCCGATCATGTTCCCCAACGAGAGTAAGCGGATACACTTTCCCTCTCAAGACATGGAGATCAACACTGTTTCCTCTCAGCAGTTCCCGCATGTGTCCTGCTACTCGCAATTATTTCTCGAAGACTACCCAAGCAGTTTTCTCTCAGCAGTTCCCGCCTGTGTCCTGCTATTCGCAATTATTTCTCGAAGACTACCCAAGCAGTCTTCTCTCGGCAGTTCCCGCCTGTGTCCTGCTACTCACCTTATTTAGCCCCCACGCTAGACCTTAGCTCAATAGCTCCCATGAACCTCCGGAAGCGTCTCGAGAAGAAGTCCCAGGTATGGTCTCTTCTTATGGCTAGCGAGCCTCATTACGTAGTCTAATGGACTTTAAACGACCCTCCCCGATAGTCAACAGACTCTAAAATATTCCCGACGACAGGTCCTTGGCTCAGACCCCTTGAGCCGCCTCGCGTCGCCATAGTCGTCAGGTCGTAATCTTCGATTGACCTGATGGCTATACTTTGACTTTCGCCTTGTCCAAACCTCGGTCAAAGTCTTTTGGGGGCTCAGATACCTCATTTCGCACCTCTCGCAAACCACCCTAAGTGATGATTGGACCGCATGTTTGGTATGCGGAACGATTTGTGACAATTCGTAAGTTTATCGTCAAGTGATTGCTCAAATATTAATGTCTACCTCTTAGTTGTCATCTACGTGCCGATACGGTCGTTTTGGATGATAATTAGAGTACATTTGGAGTCCGGGCCTAAAACCGTCTTCATTTTCTGATAACCGTTAAATCCCGAGTCAGAATGTTCTGGAATGTTTCGGATATTTCTATTCCATATTTTATAAATATTTCACAATCTTTAATCTTTGGTAAACAATTTCCCGTAATATTCACATAAAATATTAAGGAAAACCAAATTATTCCGTCCTACCATAACTTAAACACGGAAATCTTTCTTCCGCAGGAGGAAACTCCTTGGGAACAGACGCAGCAGGTGCTGCGCCTCTTCCAAGAGACGCAGTGGCTGCTGCGCCTCTTCCCAGGTCCTTTTCTGCGTAATTTTCGTATCTTTTTTATATCTTTCCGAGATTCACTTCCAAAGAGTCTCGGAAACCCTAAATCCTTCACGTGATTAGTATAAATAGGAGCCTTCGCTCCTCATATTTCTCACGCGAGTGTCCGCCCTTCTCTTCTCCCTTTGCATTCTAGACCTTTGTTCTTACTTTTTGGCGTCTACGTGCTTGAACATTCGACCACGTTGTGGGTTAATATCCGTATACTACCCTTTAATTGCAGGACTATAACGTAAATTTAAACATGCAATTTATAGTCATAAAACGATAAAAACAATAGAAACGATAAGGAACAAGAAATAACCTCGGGTCCTTTAAATTGCGGCGTGAAGAACAGAAATCAAAGCAGATTTCCTCCTAATC
Source organism: Silene latifolia (assembly GCF_048544455.1). NCBI lineage: Eukaryota > Viridiplantae > Streptophyta > Magnoliopsida > Caryophyllales > Caryophyllaceae > Silene > Silene latifolia. The sequence continues at coordinate 46,009,429 of NC_133531.1, forward strand.
GTTACACCCAAGACTTTGTCCGAGATATGCCCTTGTGCTAGAACATTGTTCTCCGATTGCCTTGCAATATAGGGAGAACTGATGTGAGTTTTGTTGAGATGAGAGATCTCAGGTTTTTCAGAGAAGAATACTCTTCAAAACCCTAATTTTCTTTCACTAATGATGATTAGGTTTAACAGAAGGAGGAGGTCTCCTTTTGTTCTCCTAATTCGGCCAAAACCGTGACCCACAAGGGGGAGTGGGCTTCCACTTCCTCTTGATTTTAACTCGAGGTCCGGTTCGTTAAATACTAAAATGTATATGACGGGTTTGTATTATAAATCAAGTTATCGGTTATCGGAAATTAAGGCATCAGCTAATAATACGGGTTAGTGAATTATTAATACGTGTCCGACAAAAAAAAGTATTGTATAATTATTTTTAATATACATTTAATTAAATATAAATCACGTATATTTAATTTTACGAATTAATCTGTTAATTCGCCTTAGCCCATGATATTTAATCCGTATTAAATATAATATCTCAACATCACATATTTGACTAATTACTAGTCAAATAACTCGGACTAATCGGTTAGTCAATTTTGGCATCTACATGACAAGTATTTTCATCTTGTCACATCTCTCGAACGTATCCTATAGGTGTGACTTTTAGGGACCAGTTGATCACCGCCATCCGTATGACAATAACGTCAAACTTATCTAGCAAGCCAACCGTTATTGATAAACGTGGATCAACTGATAATAATACCAAAGTATGCCCTTTGATCCTTTTAGAGGTTTATAAGTCCTTGCACTAATCAACCGTTAAGGACACCAACCCCAACAAGCTCCCACTTGTCCGTACAAGTGTATGTGCAATGACGTTATCCGCACTAACTGGAGGACACAAGCTCCAACAAACTCCCACTTGTCCGAACAAGTGTAGGTGCGATAACCGATTCTCATATTCATTTAAAATTTCTCCCACTCAATGTAAAACAATTTGCAGATCTGGATCCACAAAGGTCGTATTTTACAATCGATCTGTATCTAGAGTGGTTTCCCCGACTAGAGAGTAACTTAACTGATAAAACGAATCCGTATCCGAGCATGGCCATGCATTTCGATTCTGACTCCTCGAGTGGCCCTGAGAAATATCGAGTACCCGATAAAGGCTGAATATTTCCTTCAACTCGACTCCTTCCGATCTAAGCACGGCATGAAATGACCCAGAAAAAATCTACTTGGCCCCTGTTACGGATGACCGTGAGAAAGAAACCAAAGTCACCCAAAATCTGCCGTAGTCTCAAGAGACAGTCGATAGTCAAAGAATCGACTCTTAGGATCACCATGGAAGTCCTATCCACGACCGGGCAACGAATGTTATAAAACATTTAGGACTCCACGTCGATGTCACAATTGTGTCCTACGAAATATCCGTATAAATCGCCTCTGTGATTGGTCAGTCAACCGGTTGACTTATGGCTCGTTGAACCCACCATCAACCAACGTCACAGAATAATTGCCAGAGTTATCAGCTCATATGGGCAATTAAGGACTAACAAGATATGATGTTTGTTCAGTTCACTTTGTGGTGTTCAAAATTGTCGTACAATTCCACATGAAAAACAAAATATATATATATATATAAAATATCAAAACGATGATGTCGTATAGAGTACAAAGGAGAATGAATCTGATCCATAAAAGAGTACTACAACTCAGGAACACGTTTGATTCCCATGGAATTAACGTGCCCTTCATGCTTATCTTGTCGTAATGCTTTAGTGAGAGGATCTGCTATGTTATCATTAGTAGCAATCTTTTCTATCACTACTTCCTTTTGCTCCACGTAATCCCGGATTAGATGAGCTTTCCGTTGTACATGTCTAGACGCAACATAGTACTCGGACTCAGTCATAGAATCTGCTGTAACACTTTGCTTGGAACTCTTCCAGCTGACTGTAGTGCCATTAAGAGTAAAACGAATCCAGACTGAGATTTCGAGTCATCTCGATCCATAAGTCAATGCCCAATCTTTAGTCCTCCGTAGGTACTTAAGATTGTTCTTGACAGCCAGCCAATGTGGTTCACCTGGATGCTGTTGGAATCGACTTGTCATACTTAATGCATATGCCACGTCCGGACGTGTGCATATCATGGCATACATGATTGATCCTATTGCCGAAGCATAAGGAATCCGTGTCATGCGCTCTTTCTCTTCCGGTGTCTCTGGTGCCTGAGACTTGCTCAAATGCACCCCTGGAGCCATAGGAAGGAACCCCTTCTTGGAGTTAGTCATACTGAATCTCTCTAGGACTTTGTCTATGTAAGACTCTGATCGAGAGATAACATCCGTCGTGATCTATCTCGATAGATACGGATGCCAAGAATTCTTTGTGCCTCACCCAGATCTTTCATCCGGAAATGGTTCTTCAACCATACTTTCACCGAAGTTAAGAGAGGTATGTCATTCCCAATCAGGAGTATGTCGTCAACATACAATATTAGGAAGACAATCTTGCTCCCACTCGACTTGATATATAGACATGGTTCCTCGACAGATCGAGTAAATCCATTTTCTTTTATCACTTGGTCGAAGCGATGATTCCAACTCCTTGATGCTTGCTTAAGTCCATAAATGGAACGCTTAAGCTTGCACACTTTCTTAGGATGTTCGGGATCGATGAAACCTTCGGGTTGTACCATGTACAACTCTTCCTCCAAAAAGCCGTTTAAGAAGGCGGTTTTCACGTCCATTTGCCAAATTTCATAGTCATGAAAAGCGGCAATCGCTAAGATAATCCGAATGGAACGCAAAGATAACTACGGGTGCAAAAATCTCATCGTAGTGCAAACCTGGCACTTGGGTGAAACCTTTAGCAACTAGTCGTGCTTTATAGATATCTTGTTGACCTTCCAACGAATGCTTTATCTTGTAAAGCCATTTGCATTGAAGGGGACGAACCTTAGCAGGTAAGTCAACAAGATCCCACATGTTGTTCTCATACATGGAGTCCATCTCGGATTGCATGGCCTCAAGCCATAGCTTTGAGTCGAATCGGTCATGGCACCTTTATAGGTTGCGGGTTCACTACTAGTTAAGAGTAGAACGTCATCTATGTCATGTTCCTCGACCATACCAATGTATCTGTCCGGAGGAATAGAGACTCTTCCCGACCTCCTAGGTTCCTCAGGAATATTCACCGCGGCCGGGATTGAAGGAACAGGTTCCTCCAATGGTTGCTCGGTGTTTGGTTCGGAATCTCCGACAGTCGAAGGTTCTATCACTCTTTGCATTCTCGAGAAATTCCTTCTCTAAGAATGTCGCACTACCCGCAACAAAAACGCGTTGTTCGGTTGGCGAATAGAAGTAATGACCAAGTGTTCCTTTAGGATAACCTATAAAGTATGTCTTGACCGATCGCGGGCCGAGCTTATCCTCGTGTCTCCACTTGACATAAGCCTCGCAGCCCCAAACCCGTATAAAGGACAAGTTAGGGACCGTTCCCTTCCATAGTTCATATGGAGTCTTGTCAACACTTTAGACGGACTTGGTTAAGTATTATAGCGGCGACATAAGAGCATAACCCCATAATGAATCGGGTAAAACCGTGTGACTCATCATGGATCGAACCATATCAAGTAGTGTTCGATTTCTCCGTTCGGACACACCATTCAACCGAGGTGTTCCAGGTGGAGTTAACGTAGGGCAATCCCACGGTCCTTCGGTGTTGATCAAACTCGTGAGAAAGATACTCGCCACCACGATCCGAACGCAAAGTGTTATTATCTTTCTACCCAACAGGTTATGTACCCTATTTTGGTATTCCTTGAATTTCTCAAAGGATTCACTTTTGTGCTTCATTAAGTAGACATAGCCATATCTACTCAAATCGTCCGTGAAAGTGATAAAATACCTATAGCCTTCTCGTGCGGTGATTGACATAGGACCACATACATCCGTGTGTATGAGCCCTAATAGGTCGGCAGCGCATTTCCAACACCTTTGAAGGAAATCCGAGTCATCTTACCGGTGAGACATGATTCACACGTGCCAAATGATTGAAAATCAAAGGCCGAGATAGCTCCATTCTTGATGAGTACGTTTTACGCGTTTCTCATTAATGTGTCCCATACGGCAGTGCCATAGATACGTTTGATCTTTGTCACCAACCTTTAACCTTTTATTCATTACGTGTAATATTTCCGTGGTCTGATCTAAAACATAAATTCCGTTCATGGAAACGCCTTGTCAGAAATCATATCGTGTAATGAGAAAATGCAAGCATTGTTTTCTATTACAAATGAAAAACCAAGTTTATCAAGCGCAAAACCGAAATAATGTTTTTCGAAAGACTAGGTACATAATAGCAATCATATAATGACAACTCAAATCCGCTTGGAAGTGGATCACATATGTCCCCTTGGAGATGGCAAATACTCTTGCTCCATTCCCAACACGCAGTCCACCTCACCCTTTACGAGGGGTTCGATGTTTGAGCCCCCGCACATGATTACACCGATGAGAACCACAACCAGTATCAAGTACCCAAGTTCCGTAACTTGCGTGGTTAATCTCAATCATATGAATAAAAGTAGAAGAGAGAGAAGACATACCAACAGGTTTAACACGACCTGCCTTTAAGTCCTCATGATAAACAGGACATGTGCGTCTCCAATGCCCAGTCATGTGGCAATGGTGGCATTCCATGTTTTCTCTCTTGCTCTTTGTCATGCCTGATGAGTTACTCGCCTCACCAGGACCACTCTTACCTGAACCCGACTTCTTGAACTTCGCCTTACCTCTCGTTAGGTTTGCGAGATTTGCCCTTACCTTTCCCTTTGTTTGACACAACGAGAACATCCTGTTTCGAGCTCCCACTGCACTTCATGTCCTTCTCGGCATGCGAGGAGGGAGTGCCATTCATGGGGAGTTTTCTTCAAATCATTCATATAGTAATTCGCTCTAAATTGCGAAAAACCATCGTGGAGTGAGTGAAGCATACGGTCGATAACAATGTTCTCGCTGATGTTACAATTAAAGGTCTCCAACTTCTCGACATTCTCAATCATGCTGAGAATGTGTGGGCTAACCGGTTGGCCCTTCTGGAGTCTCGCATCAAAGAAGCGAGTGGTATGCTCATAGGTCACGATTCTCGGTGCTTTCGAGAATTCCTTAGTGAGCGTGGTGAAAATCTTGTTTGCACCTTGGGCTATGAAGCGTTTCTGCAAATTGGGTTCCATTGCAAAAATAAGTACGTTCTTCACCGCACCCGCTTCTAAAGCGAAATCGTTATACTTGTTGATTTCGTTAATTCCGGTACGTGGGGCCTGGGTTTAACGGCATGGGCTCAAGCGGATATTTGAGCTTTCCGTCGGCGGCGGCGGCATTCCGTAATGCCGCCTCCCAGTCCGCGAAGTTGGATCCATCATTCTTCAGTCGAGTGGACTGATTCATCTGACTCATGAAGATCCTAAGCCAGGACTCACGGTCCAATGTGGCACTTGGCATTGGGTTATCACTTGAACCAGCCATTTGATGTTTAGCGATTTAAAACGTGATCTACACTTTGAAAAAGAAAGAAAAACAAAACGAAATAAGCAACTCATCGAGGTGATTTAAGTCTATTTTAAAATTCATTTTAAACATGTAGACTCTTGCACTTGCACAATTGATCTCCCTCAAGAAAGACACAAGTGATCCCAAGACTCAATTTACGTAAATTGATAAGCCAAACTTGTTTAGCTAATTCTTCCCTAAGAACTCTTGGTCGATAGATTTCCGTAAATCCTATCTATAGTCCACCATAGTCACAGGATCGTACAAGTGACCACAGTGTTGAGATAAAATAGGTCAATCGGTTCCAACTTACCCGACGTAGAAGGGGTCATAGTATGCCTACCGACGAAGAAGGGACTCATTGGAGTTTGACCTAAAAAGACCGTTCTCAATTTTAGTTTATACGAGGAAGATCCCATCAACTAAGTTTTAATTCATTTTAAGTGAACGAATAACTAGCGTCTGTCGTGAACGAATTAATTTAGATGATGGCTTTAACGCGTGTGACATGAGAATGTCAATGAAAACTAACTCGTGACCTCTATATGTATCAGTTTTCATGCAATAATTAGGTGGTTTGGTTTTTAGGCGGAATATGATGCAAATTATCGTAACAATAAATAAATAAAGGAATGCAATACGTAAATAAAAATATCCTAGTGTGGCCTATCCTAGTATAAGAACATAATACAACTTTGGAATCCACCGTTGGACCCGAAAAGCTTGTCTTGATGTTCCATCTTGATCCAAGTAGCGGGAGTGAGCATCCGGTCTCCATCTTTGGTCTTCTCAAAAATTACAATTTAAAATTACAAAATATAAACCTATTTACATTCTAATTAAAACTGTAATTACAAGTGAAAAATCCAAAACGGAGATACGAGATCTCAAAATACAACCAAGACCGTGTTCCATCATTACGGTAACACGTTCTACTAAGGCCACACTAAGTTACAATTGATTGTAAAAATTAAATACGTAATAAAAGGGCATTCACAGCATTCATAAATTAACGATAAATAAAGATGCATCAACTAAAAACAAATTCATTCGTGACATAATTCCGTAATTATGTTAAATTTATCCAAACCACCTTTTAATGATTAAAATTCGTGTGATAAAACCGCTTCTATCATTTAATTTTAATCTATTATAATCCGTTACTTTAAATACAATTTAAAATAACTTATTGGTACGTGTGTGAACCGTTTCACAATTAAGCGAGTGTACTATATCCGTATAAAGTACATATTGAAGCCAAAAGAAAATTTAAATCAAAAGAAACAAATTTTCAAAGTCAAAAACGAAAATCCCTCGATCCAGGGACATAAGTGCTCGATCGAAGGATTAGAGGGCTCGATCGATCGAATCGCAAGTCGATCGAGAGGTATGCTAATCAGGAGGTGCTCGATCGACTAAACTGGTGGTCGATCGAGTACCTATATCAGCAAAACTACTCGATCGAGTACGAGGACAACTCGATCGAGCAGCAGGGTTTAGAAGGGGGTCGATCGAGTACAACAGGGACTCGATCGAGCAAAAACAAGCAGAAAAAACACTCGATCGATTGAAATTTTGTTCGATCGAGTACAAAAAATTCTGAAAAATTCCAAACCCTCGTGAAAACATATTTTCAGACAAAATCAATTGCAAATTCGATCAAAAACGCATCAAAACAAATTTGACAATTGACAAAACATGACATATTGTTATAATCTCTGTATAAAACAACAATATGCAAAAAACCAAATCGAAAAAGATGAAATTACCGTGTAATACATGACACGGTTTCAACAAGAACAATAACCCTAATCAGCCGTGTATACATGGCACGGAATCCGATGCAGAAAATCATCGTTTCAAAACCGTTTTATGAAAAACACATGAAAAAATTACGTGGCCTCGCTCTGATACCACTTGTGGGTTAATATCCGTATACTACCCTTTAATTGCAGGACTATAACGTAAATTTAAACATGCAATTTATAGTCATAAAACGATAAAAACAATAGAAACGATAAGGAACAAGAAATAACCTCGGGTCCTTTAAATTGCGGCGTGAAGAACAGAAATCAAAGCAGATTTCCTCCTAATCGTTACACCCAAGACTTTGTCCGAGATATGCCCTTGTGCTAGAACAGTGTTCTCCGATTGCCTTGCAATATAGGGAGAACTGATGTGAGTTTTGTTGAGATGAGAGATCTCAGGTTTTTCAGAGAAGAATACTCTTCAAAACCCTAATTTTCTTTCACTAATGATGATTAGGTTTAACAGAAGGAGGAGGTCTCCTTTTGTTCTCCTAATTCGGCCAAAACCGTGACCCACAAGGGGGAGTGGGCTTCCACTTCCTCTTGATTTTAACTCGAGGTCCGGTTCGTTAAATACTAAAATGTATATGACGGGTTTGTATTATAAACTGTTATCGGTTATCGGAAATTAAGGCATCAGCTAATAATACGGGTTAGCTGAATTATTAATACGTGTCCGACAAAACAGTATTGTATAATTATTTTTAATATACATTTAATTAAATATAAATCACGTATATTTAATTTTACGAATTAACTGGTTAATTCGCCTTAGCCCATGATATTTAATCCGTATTAAATATAATATCTCAACATCACATATTTGACTAATTACTAGTCAAATAACTCGGACTAACTGGTTAGTCAATTTTGGCATCTACATGACAAGTATTTTCATCTTGTCACATCTCTCGAACGTATCCTATAGGTGTGACTTTTAGGGACCAGTTGATCACCGCCATCTGTATGACAATAACGTCAAACTTATCTAGCAAGCCAACCGTTATTGATAAACGTGGATCAACTGATAATAATACCAAAGTATGCCCTTTGATCCTTTTAGAGGTTTATAAGTCCTTGCACTAACTGTTAAGGACACCAACCCCAACACACGTAAGCTCGGATTCTTCTGAGTACCAGCCTTGTTTGCATGACCGACCAATTTGACCAACTCCACAATCAATCAACATAATTAATCTAATCGTTTTCCTCTTACGAGGGCACTTTCTTTACATTCGCGTCGAGCATCACTAATCGATAACTTAGTCCTTCTCGTTTCGTCAAACATGTAAGTCTGACGGTGTAAATCCTTGTTTATTATTGTTATTTACCTTTTTGTATCATTAATGTAAGGTTTATGTCGAAAATACCTTTTTAAACCGATTTCTAAAACCGTGCTTTAAAACCTCTTTTTGCGGATTTCCAGAAGACAAACCGTCGAGAAAGGACGCAGCAACTGCTGCGCCTCTTCGAAGGAGCGCAGCCTTCTGCTGCGCTTTGTTCGTGAGAGGGCCGCCGAGCCTCGCTTCCTTTCTTCTTCCTTCGTCCTCTGTAATTCGTTTCCTTTTATTTTGTTTCGTTTGTTCTTTAATTCTCTAATAGCATATATAATTTCATATGTATATTATTTATCATTCATTAGCATATAATTCATCGTTAAAGTCCCTTAAATCTCAAGTAATCTCATATTTGCGGGTTTTCGTCATTAAATTCAATCCGGGTTGTAGAAATTCGATTTGTTCATATTGAGTTTCTGGAATTCATTCTTTGATATATTTCCATCCGTCTTTTGTCATGTTCGTCATTAATTTATCATGTTTAGTTTATTTCATTCACCCATGTCACTAATCAATCATTCATTCATGTAATTAATTCATCTTAATTTCGTCTCATCCATGTTTATTGTTTTATGACCCCTTAATCACATGTAAATAACCTATTAACCACTTTCATCCGAGTAAATAATTTAATCAATCATTAAATTTACCAACGAGTATTAACAACACGCAATTAAAACTTCCGCATCACATCCGTCGGATTCGAGTCAGAATGTGACGCAAGAATCGCTGCGCCTATTCCAAGGACGCAGCTACTCTGCTACTTTATTCCGGTTGAATTCTGTCCCTGAACTCCGTTTTTGCTTGACCTAGTCTAATTAGCTTACGTATAATTAGCTATTAATCGTATTATCACCTTCTGTCTTGTTCGTTATTTCTTCTTTTATTCGTTTTCTCAAATTATCCGTTTTAAAGGTATTTTCGACATAAATCGCCTAATCCATTGTAATTATTGTAATTTTTTATTATCGTAATTTTCCTATTGTATTTATCATTGAATTTTATATCATTTGTATGTTTTCACATGTAATTGAACATTAAATCCTACTTCGACCCAATTGTATGCTAAACTATGTGTCAACCGACTTGGCCTAATTCTCACATGTTAGGATTAAAACTTGGATGTTGCATTGTATGCATACGACCGACGATATATCGAGTATGAATAACTTCCCTAATCATTAGTATAGGGTGCTATCGAGGCGGGCGGGATTAGGTGTTCGATCAAAAGAGCTTCCTAATACGTACCCTAACCCCTTACTCCAGATCTCCGTGAACACCCGTGTTCATTGGCATCCACGAGAGTCATTCTAGACATAGAATGCTAAGGGTAACGATTGCTTAGTGTTCATGTCTTTACTTTGTGTCTAGACATGACACGAGGTATTCGAACGGTTCCAATTTCCCATAAAAATTGGTGGCGACTCCAACAAAAATGCAAACGCTTGTTCTCTTCCTCCCAAGAGACCCCGTGGGCCCCCCGCTGTCCACACTCATGTGGTAATTTGGGTTAAGTCAAGCCTAAATTGAAGCCTAGCCATGGGTTCGAGTCGAAATTTCGGCAGCATTTCGTTATAACGGCGATTATGCCCTAGAAAAGTGCCCTGAAAAAGCCGTCACAAACCAAAATTCCGAGATGGTAGGAAGTTTACCCATCATCCAAGGATTCCGAATATCAAGTTTCATCGCAAATGGGCAATCCTAAGGCCATTTTCGAAGCAATTTACGGTTTAGCTGTGAAACCGTCTCAATTTCACTCAAATGCTCTAAACTCAACGAAAATTCAAAACAAATACATGGTTATGATCCTTATACTACCCATTAGCCATTTACATGGTCAATTTTACAAGGCAAGATCATTTGGGGGAAAAGCCCCAAATTTTCGACATTTTAGGGTTGAAAACCCTAAATTTTGTCGATCCAATTCATCTTTTATAGAAGATTAATGCAAGAATGATATACATACCTCGATTAGTCATGGCAAATGCAAGCTTTTGGATCAAATTTTGGCGGAAATGGTTGAAGTTTGAGAGAGAATTTGATGAATTATGTTTCGAAACAAATGAATGAAACCCTCTGTTTCATCGCGTTTTTACGCAGAAAAGACACACTAAGGAACAGACGCAGCAGGTGCTGCGCCTATTCCAAGAGACGCAGCTCTTGCTGTGCCTCTTCCTTAGCTTCCCTTCATACGAATTTTCAAAAATTCGTTATGAATTCGTTATTTGTGGGCCAATCTTTGGTGCGCCTCTTCCCCGATGCCATTTTATCTTTTTTGGTCCGTTTGACGATAATTTTTCGTTCAGACCCGCATTTCTAAGCCGACTGCAGACTGTCATACATTATTTATCGCTTCCAAGACCTTGCTTGTCACAACGAGTGAGTATTCTTTGACAGGTGTTTCGACACGCCTTCATTATATTCCCCCAGCGAGAGTAAGCGGATAGACAATCCCTCTCGAGACATGGAGATAAATTCCGGATAAGGTTTCCCCAACAAGAGTTCACGACATACAATCGTCTCTCTCAAGTTCTTCCGAAGTTTGTTTAAAGACGACCCAAGCAGATTTCTCCCAGCAGTTCCCGCCTGTGTCCTGCTAGTCACAATATTTCTTGTTTCCCCACGGAGTGCGATAAAGGTGCCGTTCTCCAGAAGTTCCCAGACCAGCAGAGTTCTTACACTCAAGCTTTAGTTACCCCTCAGTTTGAAATTATATTTTGGGCCTCCTTCCCATTGATGCTTTCCTTTAGGGTCCCACACCCTAGCACAATCCTTACTTATCTTTTAGGTCTTACCCCTTAGCACCTACGCTTACCCTTAGCTCCCATGCAACTCCGGAAGTATCTCGAGAAAGAAGTCTCAGGTATGGTCTCTTCTTATGGCTGGCGAGCTTCTTTACATAGTCTAATGGACTTTAAACGACCCTCCCCGATAGTCAACAGACTCTAAAATGTTCCCGACGACAGGTCCTTGGTTCAGACCCCTTGAGCCGCCTCGCGTTGCCATAGTCGTCAGGTTGTAATCTTCGATTGACCTGATGGCTATACTTTGACTTTCGCCTTGACCAATCCTCAGTCAAAGTGGGGGCTCTGTAGATACCTCATTTCTGCACCTCCTGTAAACCACTCGGTGATGATTGGGCCGCATGTTTGGTACGCGGAACGATTTGTGACAGTTCATAAGTTTATCGTCAATTGATTGCTCAAAAACTGATGTCTACCTCTTAGTTGTCATCTACGCGCCGATGCGGTCATTTTGACAGTAATTAGAGTACATTTGGAGTCCGGGCCTAAAACCGTCTTCATTTTCTGATAACCGCTAAATCCCGAGTCAGAATGTTCTGGATTGTTCCGGATATTTCTATTCCATATTTTTATAAATCTTTCACAATCTTTTATTCTTTGGCAAAGAATTTCCCGTAATATTCATACAAGGTATTAAGGAAAATAAGAATATCCCGTTATTCCATAAATTAAACACGGAAATCTTTCTTCCGCAGGAGGAAACCACCTGGGAACAGACGCAGCAGGTGTTGCGCCTCTTCCAAGAGACGCAGTGACTGCTGCGCCTCTTCCCAGGTTCTTTTCTTCGTATTTTTCGTATCTTTTCATATCTTTTCGAGATTCACTTCCAAAGTTTCTCCGAAAACCCTATTCCTTCACGTGATTAGTATAAATAGGAGCCTTCGCTCCTCATATTTCTCACGCGAGTGTCCGCCCTTCTCTTCTCTCTTTGCATTCTAGACCACGTTCTTACTTTTTGGCGTCTACGTGCTTGAACATTCGACCACATAAGCTCGGATCTTTCTGAGTACCAGCCTCGTTTGCATGACCGAACAATTTGACCAACTCCACAATCAATCAACTTAATTAATCTTAATCGTTTTCCTCTTACGAGGTCAGTTTCGTTACATTCGAGTCGAGCATCACTAATCATAAACTTAGTTCATCTCGTTTCGTCAAACGTGTAAGTCTGAGGGTGTAAATCCTTCTTTATTTATTGTTATTTATCTTTTGTATCATTAATGTTAGGTTTATGTCGAAAATACTTCTTAAAACCGATTTATAAAACCATGCTTTAAAACCCTTTTTACGGATTACCAGAAGATAACCGTCGAGAAAGGATGCAGCAACTGCTCTGCCTCTTCGAAGGGATGCAGCACTTGCTGCGCCTCTTCGTGAGGCTGCCGCAGTTCCTGCTTCCTTTCTTCTTCCTTCGTCCTCTGTCAATTCGTCGTTCGTTATTTGTTTTCGTTTGTTCTTCAGTTTCTTGACATAATAGCTTGATAATTTCACATGTATATAATTTATCGTCATTAACACATTTCATTCATCATTAAATCCCGACTTAAATCCCAAGTAATCTAATATTTGCGGGTTTTCGTCATTAAAATCAATCCGGGTTGTAGAGATTCGATTCTTTCATATTGAGTTTCTGGAATTCGATCTTTGATATATTTTCATCTGTCTATTGTCGTATTCGTCATTAATTTGTCATATTTAACCTATTTAGTTCACCTATGTCACTAATCAATCTTTCATTCATGTAATTAATTCGTTTGCCTTCGTTTCATCCATGTTTTATTACTTTTATGACTCATTCGCATGTAATTAATATGTTAAATCACTTTCACCCAAGTCGAATATCATAATTAATCCTTAAATTCACCAATTAGCATTAACGATTTGCAGTTCCGGCTTCACAGCCAGAACTCACCCTTGGAACAGACGCAGCAACTGCTGCGCCTCTTCCAGAGGGCGCAGCTCTGCTGCGCTTCTTCCAGGATGACTTTTGTCTCTGAACTTCCATTCTGCTTTGACCTAGTTTAATTAGTTTACGTATTTAATTAACTATTAATCGTATTATCGCCTTATTCCTGTTCGCTTATTCCTTTATTTCGTTCTTTCTCAAATTATCCGTTTTGAAAGTATTTTCGACATAAATCAATTGAATCCTTTGTAATTATTGTAATTTTCATTATTTTATTGTATTTCTTTTATTGTATCATTTGTATGCCTTCACATATAATTGAATCTAAATTCCTACTTTGACATTTATTGTATGCTAAATTAATTGTTCACCGACTTAGTCTAAATTCTCACATGTTAGGATTAAAACTTGGATGTTGCATTGCATGCATATAATCGACAATATATCAAGTATAGACAATTTTCACTAATCATTAGTAGAGGCCGCTATCGAGGCGGGCGAGATTAGGTGTTCGATCAAAAGAGCTTCCTAATACGTACCCTCACCCCTTACTCCAGATCTCTGTGACCATCCGTGTTCATTGGCATCCACGAGAGTCATTCTAGACATAGAATGCTAAGGGTAACGAGTTCTTGGTGTTCATGTCACTACTTTGTGTCTTGACATGGCACGAGGTATTCGAACGGTTTCCAATTTTCCACAATAAATTGGTGGCGACTCCACAAATGCAAACGCTTGTTTCCCAAGCGCCCCCGTGGCCCATTGTCCACACCGGGGTGCACTCGATCGAGTAAGGAAGATCCTCGATCGAGCCCGTGTCTACTCGATCGAGGAACCTGGCTTTTCCTCGCTTTTTCGTCTTTTCTCTCAACCCGTGTTTGATCTTTGCAATTTTCTTTCTCGTCATCACTTAGCTCCAAATTCCCCAATCCCTTAGGATGCATGTAGGGAACCTCATCTTCATTAGTGGGTATGTCCGGACCCTTATAAGAAGTACCGCTCCTCAAAGAAATAGAATTAACGTGCTCATGTCCTTGTTTACCTTGAGGAGGAAGGCCGGACTGTTTTGAAGGATTTTGAGCCGCCATTTGAGCAACTTGAGTATCCAACATCTTTTTATGAGCCATAAGTTCGGATATTTGAGCCGTTTGCTTTTGTTGTATCATCAAAGTTTGTTGCAATAGAGCTTTTAACTCCGATACCTCATTACTTGGAACTTGAGGAGGAGGTTGAAATTGTTGAAAACCTCCTTGATTTGGCCTTTGATAACCTCCTTGTGTTTGATTACCACGGTTTGGAGGAATAATATATGGATTTTGTTGAGGAGCTTGAGCATAAGCATTCGGACTCCTTTCAGTGAAGAAGTTAGAATATGGAGTACCTTGCTTGAAAGACTGAAAGGCATGAACTTGCTCAATAGTACTCATACACTTGGCCGCAGTATGGCCATCTATACCACATCTCTCGCAGGACACTTCTTGTTGAACCATATGAACCATCTCTTGCTTACCCAAAGACTGAGTAGTCTTCAATTCAGCTATTTGAGCCAATATAGTCTCCAACTGTGCCGCAACCGCACTATTTGAGCCACTTCCTCTCTTACTTCCTCTGGGGTTACCATACTCAGCTGTGTGAGTAGTTATCTGATCAATCAACTTCCAAGCATTGTTGTCATTTGTGTTATCTTGGAATCTCCCATTAGCAGCAGAATCAAGTAAAGCTCTATGATCATCATAAAACCCGTTGTAAAACTGGTTGCAAAGGAACCAAATCTCAAAACCATGGTGAGGGACGGAGTGAACTAGTCTTTTGAAACGGATCCAAGCTTCATTAAAATCCTCAGTAGGACCCTGTTTAAAACTTGTAATCTGACTTCTCAATGTATTAGTTTTTTGTGGTGGAAAATACCTCTTGTAGAATGCAAGAGCTAGAGAAGTCCAGTTGGTAATTGCGTCGGTCTCCATGTCTAAGTCCCTTAACCACTCAGCTGCATCATCTCTCAAGAAGAAAGGGAATAAAGTTTGCTTGACCTGATCTTGAGACACCCCAGCTGTCAAAGGAATAGAACAGCAATAAGTAACAAATTTCTCCATATGCTTTGCGGGGTCCTCTCCTGCTTTTCCTCCAAATAAATTCCTCTCTATCAAATTTATGTAAGAAGGCTTGATCTCAAAAGTTCTCTTATCAGCGGTGGGGAGCTTGAAGCCTTTAGGAATTGAAGCGGCCGGTTCGGAGTGACTTGCTAATGTAGGCATCTTTGGTGTTGTAGAAGTCACAGTTGCAGAAATAAGTGTATCCACTTCTAAGGATGAATCTTCTGCAAAAGTATACGCTCGTAGTCAAGTGTACTCAAGTCTTTCACTTGACTTACTTCTCTTTGAAATTTTCGTCTGTAGCGAAAAGTCTTTTCTGGCTCGGGATCAAACGGTAGGATCTCTAACCTGTTAGACTTGGGCATACACGAAAACAACAAGAAAAGATAAAACTGCCTCAAGGAACTGAAGTTCCCTGAAACAAAAAACAAAAATAAACAAAAACAAACAGAACAATTGTTGCCTCCCCGGCAACGGCGCCAAATTTGACAAGGTTTATTTCAGTCGTTTGCCTTAATCAAAATAAATCCTAGCTTAGTACTAACAAAATAGCTAGCGGTAAGTCAGGGTCGAATCCACAGGGAGGCGGTGATTATCTAGTTTGTTTATATTTAAATCTGTCTTAAAGTAACCAATTGTGGGGCTTTGATTGTTTGTATGCTAATAAACTAATTGCAAATAAATAAGGACGAATAACAATAATATTAAAGAGTCTAGGGATCAGGTTCACTAGGTTGTCATCAAAGGGTAGAATTTAATTCATTGATTGATCAATTTATATTGTTAAAAGTCATATGATCAGTCGATTCAATATTTCTTTTAGATCTAATTTAACATGTGATCGCTATCATTAAATTATCTCTATTCAATTATCGTGGCCTATACTAGTCGTAACCCAGTCGGTGATAATCCTAGTTTATGCAAGACTAATTAATCAATTCTGATCAATAATTAACTAATTAGAAGTAATACGATAATCAAACAACAATTAAGAGCAATTTAACAATCAATTCATAATAATCCCTTTTCTAACAACCTAGATTCCCCTTCACCCTAGATGATAAGTTTAGCTACTCATATTTAAGGTAAGAACAACAATAATAGTAATGGAAAACATGATGAACAATAATAAAGATGAAGAAGTAATTGAAATAATAATTGAAGAAAGATTAGAACAATACCGTAATTAAAAGCAATAGATCCGAACAATAATTAAACTAAACTAAGTATTTGAGAGAGTTTTCTAAGGTAGCTATACTAAACCTACTGAAATAAAAGCATAAAATAACCTAGAGAACGAGTTTAGGTATTTATAGTAGTCATAACCGACTTAAGGAAATTTGCGGAAAATTATAAATCTGGAAGGTTCCTCGATCGAGCCTAAGTGGACTCGATCGAGGCACCAAAGTTCAAGAACCCCAACTCTCGACATTGCGAAATTTAGTTGTTATGGAGGTTCCTCGATCGAGCCCAAGGTGTACTCGATCGAGTATGAAGTTCCTCGATCGAGCCTCACTGTACTCGAACGAGGCACCAATTTCCTGCTTCGCGCACTGAACTTCAAACGGCCGCCATTTCTTCGTTACTTGTCAGAAACAAGCGATTTTCATGGCGTTGGAAAGATAAGAGGATAAGCTTTCACCTCCAGTTGGAATCACTTGAAAATCAGTTGTAGAACTCAAGATATGGCTCTTCAAAGTAGGCACTTGTAAAAAGAAGCTCTTTTCTCCGTGTTTTCTTCTAACTTCTCTTCCTACATTCTTATGGATTCTCGTGCCATGCTTCGTGTATCCCTTCATGTCCACTCCGCGATGCCCATTTAATTCCTTTGCTCCTCAAATTCATCATTCCTGCATTAAACATCAAAAAGCGGAAGTATCGACATTCTAACATAAAAGGCATGTAATTAACATAATTTAGCACGAAATCATATCAAAAGCAATTAAGGGGAGACATAAATATGTATATAATTATGACTCATCAGAGGGCAAACAAATATTTAAGGTGGTCGAAAGTTCGAATCTTTAATCATGAACAATAACGGCCATGAAACAGACAACTTTCTTAAAACAAAAGGTATTGAATTTTTCAATCGAGCAAATAAAACTCTAGAAACGCGTTATAATCGTTATTATGTGATAAAGTTAAATCTTTTGAACTCCGTAATTAATATTCCAATTGAATGTATTTCATCTTCTCTGTTTGTGGAAAAATTGTAAAAGACACCGGTTATTTTCAATGACTAAAAAAACAGAGAAAATTTGATAGTATAATAAAAATGAATAGAAAAGAAAATGTTATTTGAGGTAGTTTTAAAATAGGGAAGGAAATATTATTTAAGATTGTCAATTTATAGCCCATTTGTCAAGGTAATTAGAGTATCTAAAAAAGGCCCAATTAAGAGGATATTTTATTTAGGCGGGAAAACTAAGAGAATTTTTATTCTCTTAGTAGTAGGGGATGCTGGGTGGAGCAGAATATTGCAAAATTAGTTTAGAACCCGTGCAAAATTGCACAATTATGTCAAATACATTATATATTTTGGTGAATAGATATTATTTGATAAATTTATAATTTTTTTGTATCATGTTACGTTTATTTTGTAATCCGTATGAAGTATGTGATACATTAATAAGTGAACAGTTAGTCTTGCTGAAGACGGGTCGGAGCAAGTGACGGATAATGCCACTCACAAAACGGATAGGGGGGACAAGGTGGGGGCACCCCCATGTGCTTCCCTCTCTTCTCTATTTGGGTCATTTATGAGAGGAAATGGTATCCGTCACTCCGGAATGACGGATATGTGCCGTCTTCAATGAGATTTTGTGATAAGTGAAATGGGACAATAAAAAGTATCGAGGGCAAAAAACAAAAATCGGGAAATAAACAGACCGAAATAACATAAAAAAATAAGAGCCTTATCCTGAAATCGGAGAGTCATTTACATCCTCAGTCTCATATTACGACCAACAAAAAAAAGGGTTATTTCACGACAATAACCCAAACTAAGCCCTCCCTTCTCATATTAATCCAACCTAATGTTTAACTGAGAAAAATCCGTACTTTGACATCGTTTAACTTGTACTAAACTCATGGAAGGGAAACCTGTAGCACCGGTTTTCTTGACTATAACTCTTAAGTTAGCCTGTGAACTCTTCATTTTATTCACAAACAAAAACAACTGTGTGGAATCTCGTCGGCTCTCGATTCCTCCACCACGCCGGATGTCATCGTACCACGCTCACCATCGTCGTCGCCTTCCTTTCAGCCTGTGAATCAAATTGAAAAATGGTTTTTTTTGTTTCTGTGTCTTGATAGGCTAAAAGTGGTTGCTCGGGACATTATTGTTGCGATTAAAAGAAGAATGCAGGAGGAAATCAAATATCCAATTAAAATAAGGAAGAAAAATGGTTGAAGAAATTGAGAAGTTGAGATGTGAATGATAGGCATTGATTGATGATGCTGATCCTTTGACCAAAGGATTGAAGAACATTGTGTGTTTTTTTACCCTGGAATTTGATGAGGATAAAAGGGGAAAAGGGAAAACCGAAGATTCTTGGTGCGTCCTATCTAAGTTTTGTTCCTGTTAATATTCCGAGATACATGAATTTTCATGAATTTGGATTTGGGGTTTTATAGTTATACCTTTATTATTGGGATCGTTTTCGCTTTTGGTTCTAGTTTAGGACAATTTGTTGTATAGATTAATCATAAGTTTGATCCATATTTTATTATTATATAGTTTATTCTGATACATGAAATTAATGGTGACAATGTACTATTGAAAAATAAATGAAGAAATTGGACAGAGACTATTGAAGAAATGAAGAAGGAAGAAGAAGAAGACAAGAAGAAGGCGCCGGAAAAAAGAGAAAAAAAAAAAAAAAAAAAAAAAAAAAAGGGATTCATTGTCACCTGTTGAAAACCTGTGATATCAGGTAAAATTTGAGATCGGTTTAGTACAAGTTAAATGATGTTGAAGTACGGATTTTTCTCAGTTAAACACTAGGTTGGATTAATATGAGAATAGAGGGCTTAGTTTGGATTATTGTCGTGAAATATCCCCAAAAAAAATGAAATAACCCTCATTTTTACATCTCTTCTCAACCAATTCATCTCCCTACTTTTGATTTCATCAAAAAAAAAAAAAAATCGATCCACACAAAAACAACATCAGATTCGATTAACATCTTTTCAAATCAAAATAAGGAGGTGTTAATTACACATGTGCATGTTCGCTTGTTGAGATATCGAGTGCTTGATCGAATTTAGTAATATGGAAAGCGCCGATCTTTAATTCATCAGTGCTCAAATTTATGCGTCCATTCATCAACAGCCTCGCCGATTTGCCCCGTCGATGCTTGTGTAGATGTAGCAGTTGTCGGATCGAACTAATCCAACCGAGAAAATATATTCTAGTTCTCAATTTATCACAATTATAAATTAAAAGAAGGTATGTTAAGAATATATTGAATAAGTCGTTTTTTGCTACAGTATTCGTATTCGTATAATATACTTGTTGATGTCATAATATTTACACATTCATCAAGTAAATTGTATTCGTTTTTTGTTTCCTTCAAATTGAAGGTGAGAAGTAGTCATTGTGTGATATAGTGGTCATTTCATTTTCTCTCATTGTATTCGTATAATATTACTGTTACCTGCAAATGGATCTATCACATTCATCAATGCATTGTTTTTCTGTATTTGCAGGATTTGCACATCATTTTTTAGATGGACTCTGGTTAAAGGCATTGTAGCAGAGATATCTACTGCCGAAATGATGTAATTTGCACAAATAAAGGTAAGAACATAATAAACTCACTACTTTAAAAAATTTTAGACAACAATTTAAATCTGTTTCTTCATATGTTACATGCATGACATTGTTTCAATTAGTTTCTATGTTTCTGTTATTATCAATAAGACCAAAATTTCGATTTAATAATTAACATGGTGCGATTAAAATTAAAATGAATTCATATAAAAACAGCCAAAATAATTCCATTTTGCCAACAACCATCCAGTTAAGATAATGGTGAAATAAATAAGAAAGGCACTATAAATACTATAAATTCTCAAAAACTTCTTTGTATACTACGTTTTCTGTAGTGTTGAGAATACGACGATCGTGGTCGCATATTAGAATCTTTAGCCCCTTTATGCTTGTGACCCTCGAGATAGCAACATATAGTTGACCATGACTAAATACCGGTCTTGGAAGATACAAACCAACATGTGATAGAGACTGCCCTTGGCTTTGTTGATAGTCATTGCATAGCAAACCATTACTGGAAACTGTCTTCGCTGAAATTTACGGGTAATGTACTGGAGTCGGATGGGCTTAGACTCATACAGGGAATGAAAACCTTGTGACCTATGTTTGTGCCTGATATAATGCTGGCTTCAATTATGTGGTTCCCGAGTTGGGTGACCACTAATCTAGTACCATTGCAAAGACCAGCAGACTGGTCAAGGTTTCTCATAAGCATGATAGGTATGCCAATCTTTAACGTACTCTCGTGGTTAGGAAGACCAGAGCATCTGATTGAATTCAAGAACTCAGTTGAATATAATTCCTCTTGGTGGCTCGCATACCCGTTTGCTTATGCCCCTCTGCTTTGCTTATACTTTAAATTACACTATGTAGTTGAGATAGGTGAGGATGGTGGATTTAAGTTGTGGTGTGTTGTAAATATATGCCGTGAAATGATCAATTATGGTATGTGAGGAGGTATTAAAAAGATGAGTAGGTCTTCTGAGAGACGGTCTCTTAATAAGCTTTATTGAGAGACCATTGTACAATTTTAAGAAAAAGTGGTACTAAAGGTAATAAAATAGGTACAAATCATGGTTAATGATAAAATGAGTACATTTATTATGTAAATAGGTATGAAATTACTATGTCACGATCAACAATAAAAGAGGTACGAAATACAAATAAAAGGGTACGAAAAATTGGTCTCTCAATACCTTAGTGAGAGACCGTCTCTCCCAAGTTTTAGTGTAAAAAGATTATGGGTGTAATTGCATCAAATTAAATATGAGGATTTGAGAAATAAAATTAGAGTTTAAAATATATTCTGGCTATAATTATTGCAGAGTGAATATAATCATTAGAGATATTTATTGCAGATACCTTATGATGAGGTCTTAGATTTAAGTTTTTCGGGGTGTCATTTGTCAGTATTACTTAATGTTTGGTTGAGATGAGACGCATTAAACACACACAACATTATACACTTTACGCATTATTTCCAAAAAAGTTGGTTTGATTTTGATTGTTCTAGTCTGATTGTGTGACTGACTTAACTGCAGCTTGCTTTCATATATAGAGTACCTGGTTTGGTGAAGATTATTTATTGGGATGGGTCGAACGTTGACAAAGGTAATAGTTATTGCAGGTTGACTATATAATTATTTGAGATACTCATTGCAAATACTGTCTATAATGAAGTTTGGGCTTGAAACTTTTGTGTTGTCAGTATACCTTTTAACTTTTAAGTGCAACAAAAGGTTTTCTTATTTGTAGTCTGATTGTGTGACTTTTTTTATCTGCAGTTCGTTTGCCTTGCCTTTATTATACTGAGTACCTGAGTTAGCAAACATGAATTACCGGGATGGATTGAACGATGATAAAGGTAAAAACTATTAATCTAATTATTGGTAGCAGAGTCTTGAACATAAAAACAACCTTGTTATTAAGCATAAGAATAGAAACCTTATTCTCACAAGTGTATCAAAACCAAACCAAAATAACATCGTAAGAGTTTGACAAATGTAGAAAATATGAAAGTAGATCACTAAAATAAGTCATAATATTGGTCGAAATAGGTCTAAGTTGATTTTCCAATGAACTCGGTCTGATCTGGAGCATGTTTCTTTGTGGTGCTTAACTGTGCATCGTCTTCAAATTCAAATGCATCAAGCGAACGCTTTGTCGGCGTGATGTTCACTGAGCTCGTGACGGACTCATCCTCAATAGTACTTTGGATGGACTCCTGAGACATAAATGTTGATTAGAATAATCAAACTCACATAGTATTAATCAAAATGGTTCCTGGAATTTGTATTGAAAATAACTTATCACCTTTCCTTTAGCATTCTGAACTAAGCTCTCTTCTCGAGAATTCACTTCCAAGCAGTCTTTCCGTTGTCGTATTTACATAAATCAAATACACTGCAATTTTTAACTTATTTCAAAGTAAAGTATCATTGACTATTATAGCATAAACAAACCTGTGATGTTGTGCAGGTTTCAAGGTATTTCAGGATTAGATCCTTGTCCTCAGAAAGTTTATTGACACCATATGATTTCCAATCTTTGGGAAGGTTATACTTTTCATCAACCTTGACTTTGAATATGAATCTTCGGTTAAGTAATACATCAAGTTCACTTGGATATGCATTTGGAACCCTTTGCTGTAATTAGAGAATGCCAATGATAAATGTAGAAAACTCACTCATTAATTAGTGTTATGATGTGCATGAGCACTATTGGTTTTTGGAGTTTGTTTGGAGTATATAATATATATAATCAGATTGATTAAAACAGAAAAAAAATAATACTTGTTTATTTGAATATTGTTAAAGTATAAAAGATTAGGTATGATGCATACCTTAAGTTGGTTATCTCGTACTTGCTTTGTTGATTGCTTGATCAAATCAGTAGCTTGAGTATCAAATAGTATGAAGGTTGCATTTCTGGTATGGTCGACAACTTTGACCCTGACTTTATACCTATATAAGGAGTTGTTTAGGTCATTTCGAAGAGAGTTTATTATTAAAAAAACAAATTACGCTTATTTCAGCAACTCAAATTTGATGCACCTGAGAATGATATATTTAACATATCCTTCCATTTGCCAGTACGTAACCATTTCTCTTTATCATCTAACTCCACTGTTGATTTACATTTTTTGCTGCTCTCAATGTACCACTTATATTCTGTGTCAATTGCTGTTATGGTGGCCAAGGTAACAAAATATCCCTCCTACATAAAACAGAATAACACAATAGTATCTCAAATTAGCTTATTATTATTGTTAATAAAACAAACTTGGTTATCTTAAATAGTTATTTGGTATACCTCTTGGATTTCTCTAATTTCATCAATTGTCCGTCTAGCAGGTAATTCTAGAAGTTCATTAGCGACTGATTCACAGTAGCTTGTAAGAATTGTTGAGCTCGACGATGAAGATTTCAGACCAACTTCCATCTTTCTGGAAATTCGGTAAGCATGATATATCTCAGTCATTATATGTTGTTATTAATATTTGTCTAGTGAAAAAAAGTATGTTAAGAGAAAACCTTTTTATGAAATTGCGAACTTCGGGTATTTCAGCATCCAATAATATCTTCGAACAAAGTGAATTAGATACGTTTGAATCTGTATCAACAATGACTTTTAGTACAAAGGTGTTTTTAATGCTAAAATTCTATATACACACCAAGTTTGAAGAAAAATCAAAGTACCTTGAAAAGTTTTTATCTTACATATCAGATTATAACAATGAGACGGTGTTCATATTTGTCAAAATCGATTGTGGAGCTTGCCATCTGGTCGACTAATTTTTCCCAAAGTGTCAGAATCAGTTTTTGACTCCTGTAACAAAATAGGTTAGTAATTTTCGAGTAATTATTTTATTAACAACTCTTATAAAAGATTAAAAGTTGGAGGTACGTACTCGCAGTCAATTAATTCAAGCAACATAGTATGTTTATCTTTAGAATTCTTCTCTATTGGACCTTTAGCATGAAGTTCACCAATAATATCTATGTCCACATATCTATGGTTAGATTATGTCTTGTGAAATTTGTTGATATATTATATAAGTTAATGTTGAAGAATAAACATACCAACTAAGTTAGTCTTTTGGCTATGGTGGTTTGAATTTCGATACCCTGTAAATTTATACATATCAACAATAGTTAGTGATTTAATTGATAAGGTAAGTATGAAGTGATACATGCATATTAATAGTTGATAATTATAACTTGCATCACCTCTGAGTCCCAGGAGTATATTATATGTCCCTGGATACGCCATGATTCTTTGGCTTGGGTTATATGTTTAATCATATTGTGGGTTGTATCAGCCATTATTCCTTTTGCTCGAGTAATTTTTTCTTCTAATCAATTGTTACGTGTAGTCTTATTTATAAGTTCTTTGTAATAAATCTCAATCGGTTTGGTTGAAATTCTGAAAATGTAATCTTTGCTATAGTTGCAATGTTTTTCATTACAGAATTAAGGAAACAAATATTTGTTATTTTATCTCATGAGGATGTCATAATATTGAAGGATATCCTCTTTCAGACCTATTTCGCAATATTATGTAGGCTATATTTCTTGTGAAGGATATGCTAATATGGGAAAATAAATCAAGGATATGCAAAGACATAAACATTGCGACTGATTTTATTTTATATTCAGTATTTTATTTTATCTTGTATATTAAAAGATTGACTTAGTGAGGAAAAGATCACTTGATATTTTGCTAAAATTGCACGGATATATTATACGAAGATCGCAAATTCCTGTTTACAACCGTTGTAAACACGACAATAATGAAACGGTCTTGAATATGGGTTGTTTAACCCATATTCTAACTTAAACGATTGTGGCAAGTTCTTAATTTGCTAATTAATTGAGGCAACTTATCAATTAGTAATAAATTAACAAATAACAATTAATTCAGTTACCATATTTGTAGGAGTTATGAATATTTTCCATACTGAGCAAATTTTTCCATTGCAATCTTTACACAATCTCACTCACGCAATATTGCTAGCATCTACTCAATTGTTTATTAGGTACTTTATTCATAACTCCACCCCTTCTCCTTTGTCATGGTTACAATTACTAATTTACATCATTTTATTTCACGAAGATGGTTAATGACATTGCATTTTTCGAAGCCAATGATAATGTAACTTTAAACCATGTTGTTGCCGATGAAGATGATCAAGTCGAGGGCAATGATACTGACGAGGTTGGTTCCGTTATTTTGAACGACGGATCAATTCATACGCTTAATGAAGGTATTGTACGTTTTTTTTTTGTTAATCCCCATTAATTACATAGTGTCGCAACTAATTTGTAGTTTCTATCCTACATATTGTAGCCACTCAAATTTTTTCATTCTCCATTTATCAGATTTTGATATTACTGGCTCTCTAGTGGGATTGAAGGCTACAAAATGGGAATACTTACTCAAGGTGTATAATAATTACGCTCGAGCTAAGGGGTTTGGTACTAGAAAAGGCACTCGGCGCATCGAAAATGAAGTTGAATACGAGAGATATTTTATTTGTTCACGTCAGGGACAACATGCCAATGGTAGAGTATTGACTTCGGATGGCACACCGATGTCATCAGGTACCAGTTCTAAGAAACTTAACATTACTAGGAGTAAATGCAAGGCGACAACTTTTTGGGAAATTCTCGACCACAACATCGATGCTTAACTGACCAAGTCAACACACTGAGCAAGGTCAAAGATGTCCACAACAAGTCAACGACTTATACAGCCTAGCCGATGCATCCCATCGGCCCGTTAGCCTGGGTCTCGGCGTGACAACCTGCCAGCCGGGACACATACCCGCGTACTCATATCCAAGACCCCTCGGCGGCGAGTCAACACGGCCCGCCGGCCTGCCTTAGGTATCTCGGCCGAGGGGTAAATCAGTCTTTCCACCTGCTAACCACTTGGCCACTTGGCCACTACGTGACAAAAGGTGAAAGCCTATAAATACTCCTCAACCTTCATTGAGGAAAGGATCCCACAACTAAAACCTAAATACACTATTCATCTGGTAATATCTCCCTTATCTCTCTACAATACATATCTAGCCAAGTAACACAGCTTAATCCTTTAAGTTTACTGACTTGAGCGTCGGAGTGAGTACGCTTGGCACCCAGCCAAGCCCTCAGTTCGTTCATTGTTGCAGGAGAGGTCGAGAGAGACGATAGAAGCAAGAAGGGTTCAACTCAAGACATTATTCTACAAGCCACGGGTGGTAACTAATAACTGCTCTGGAAATTACACCCGGAACAATTGGCGCCGTCTGTGGGAAAGACACTAGAAGCTAGTCACATTCATTCCCAAACAAAAAAACAACAAATCAACAAAAACCCACCCAAAAAGCTAAGAAAATGTCGAAACAACAAGAGGTATTCGTGACGGACGAAACCGAATTTTACCACGATGATGTCGTCCACAAATCTGGAGTCGAGCAACCCTCCACCGGCGGGGTAATTCAACCAGAATCGGGATGCCAATAATACCCGACACACCGGTGCCGGTGCCAACCAACCAGTCACCATCATGGGACGGGTGGTTGACATAGCAAAGTCAAGATGCTCCTGGACCTAATCGATACGCCCGCTCATCTTCACACGCCGACAAAAGCGGCGGAAACGTCCCGGGAGGCGAGGGCCCAAAATGTGACTCCGAGAAATTTGAACGGGGCACTAGGAGAAGCCGACCCGCCAAGACGCCGGGAGCCCAAAGTGGGCGCGGTAGACCCAAGTCCTTCCCACACTCGTGGGAGGACAGCGTCCCCGCCACACGAACGAGGCTCACCCCGAAGGAGCCGAGGAGTCCGACTCGGCGAGTTGGAGAAGAAGTCCAAGTCGAAGAAGGAGCCCCTCCCGCTACGGGGAAGGAGCCGGAGTTAGGGATGCGAGGAGCCGGTCGCGCGTGCCGTTCGACACGTGGTTAGGCAGCCCCTCAACGCCTACGTCCTAGAAGTCCCGGTGCCACCTAAGCTCAAGTTGCCACCGATTTCATACAAAGGAGATAGTGATCCATCCGACCACGCTGAGGCTTTCGAGTCTTACATGTCGGTATGGGAGCAGCCCGATGAGGTCTGGTGCCGAATCTTCCCAACAACTTTGCATGGGACGGCTCAGAGCTGGTACAAAGGGCTTCCCGATGGCTCGGTGTACTACTTCGCCGACCTAAGGGACGCCTTTCTAGCCCAGTACTCTTGCAATAAGAGAAGGGCCGTGGAGACGTCGGACCTCCTAACTATCAAACGAGGGAGACGAATCTCTGGAACTATGTGAAGAGGTTCGACGGAACGGTCCAGTGGATTCGAGAAATCAATCCCGAATCGCGGCCTTCGCACTGATGAAGGGCCTCCCAAGGGGAGATTTAAAGAATGAGCTCATCAAGTGCGGAGGCCTAGGTTTGGACGCCGCCAGGAAGCTGGCCGACCAAGCCATCAAAGTAGAAGACTACCACAAGACCTGGGTAGGCCCCAACGAGGCTGAGCAATCAGAAAGGAAGAGCCGCCGGGAGGTTAACCCGAATGAAAAGCGCCGTGACAACAACGGGTCACGGTCTGATGAAAGACGCCGTGAGAGTAATAGGCCACGGTCAGAAAAGTCTGCCAGAAAACAAAGCTCGGCGGATGCCGGGAGGAGCTGGGGGACGTACTACAAAAAACGGTACGATGATCACACTCCCCTAGTCGTGTCGGCCGCCGAGGTCTTCGCTTTGAGCAAGAACGAGGGCCAGAAGTGGGAAAGACCCCCTAGGCCGAGGAGTGACGGTGACACGAGCCAGTACTGTAAGTACCACGGCCACACCGGACACTTAACCAACGATTGCCGACACCTGAAGGATGCCATTGAAGAGCTAATCCGGATGGGGAGCCTCGGCAAGTATGTTGCCAGAGGCCAAAAATCAGACGCCGGCGGATCGAATAGCAAGTCCGCCTCTGAGCGGGTAGGAGTGGTCAATGTCGTCATCAGGGACAACGAGAGCAGTGGGTCCGCTAATGAGCACAAACGGCCCCAGGATGAACCTTATCCGGCCATCAACTTTGTGCCCAACACAGCAACCCCCGCTCCCAGCATCCCAGACATGACCATCGGACAAAGGGACTACGATGGAGTCGCCGCTCTTCATAGCGACCCCCTTACAATCGGCTGACATAGCCAACCACCTGGTGAAGGGGTGCCCGATTGACACAGCGCCTACACGAATGTTATGAACAGAGAATGCTTTCTCGGCCTCGGTCGAGGTTGAAAATTTGAGCCCCCGCACCAACCCGTTATACTGACTTTTTTCGGGCCGGCCTGGTACCCCCAGGGTCAATCGGTTTGCGGTGAGGTTCGGCGAGGAGGTGCGCCAAGAACGTTATGTCTAAATTCGTAGTCATCGACGGTACACCTGTCTACGATGTACTCATAGGCCGGATCACTTTGAGCGAGATCGACGCCAGTAATATCCATCCGGCCACGACATTGATGTATGTCTCGGACCGGGGGGAGGCACATAAGCTCATCTCGAAAAAAGAGGAAGATCCCGGTTTGTGGGAGGTTCACGCTAACGGCCTCTCCGCGACAAATGGCTCGAAGGCCGACATCGTTATCATCAGCCCAAACGGGGACGTATCCGAGCACGCCTTGAAGCTTACCTCAGTGACCCCCAAGGAATCCAAGTACGAGGCGGTGATAACCGGAATTGAGCTAGCTAAAGCGCCGGGCACAACGTATCATGGTAAAGATGATTCGCTCCTCGTGACCAACCAGGTTAGAGGAGAGTGTGAAGCCCAGGACTACAAGACGATAAGGTATCTAGTAAGGGTGAGAGCTGTCGCTTCAGAACTAGAATCGTTCCGGATCAACACCCCGGATCCGGAACGACCGGACCATCGGCATGGTCGAAGGAGCGAGACCGAGGAGGTAGAGATCGATCCGGCCGCACCGTAACCATCGGTGTCAACCTAGAACCCGAATTCGAGCCGACCTCCTGGACTGCCGAGAAAGAACAAAGACGTTTTCGCATACTCAGCGGCCGAGATGCCAGGCGTGAATCGGGAGGTGATTGTTCACAAGCTGAACGTGCTCCCCACCGCTCGCCCAGTCAAGCAGAGAATGAGGAACTCCTCGGTTGAAAAGGACGAGGCCATCAAAGCCGAAGTAGATAAATTACTAGCGGCAGGTTTCATCATGCCTTGTACTTATCCTGAGTGGCTAGCCAATGTTGTAATGGTGAAGAAATCATCGGGGGCATGGAGAATGTGTGTAGACTTTACCAACCTTAATAAAGCATGCCCCAAAGATTGTTATCCCTTGCCTCGGATAGATAGCTTAATCGACGCCACGGCAGGCTACACCATGCTGAGCCTGCTGGACGCCTTCTCAGGGTATCACCAAGTGTTTATGGCCGAGGAAGACATGCCTAAATGCGCATTTATCACCGCCAACGGCACATACATGTACAAAATGATGCCGTTTGGTTTGAAGAACGCCGGAGCAACGTACACGAGGCTGGTAGACAAAGTGTTTCAAAATCAAAAAGGGCGAAACATTGAGGCATACGTCGACGATGCTATTGTAAAAAGCAAGTCCGACAAAGCATCATCCGCCGATTCTACGCGAAACATTTTGTTCACTAAGGAAATACAAGATGAAGCTCAACCCAATGAAATGCAACTTCGGTGTCCGGCGGGAAAATTTCTAGGAGTACTTGTCGGCGCCAGAGCATAGATGCCAATCCGGACAAAGTCCAAGCAATCCTAGACCTGCCGGAACCAAGGAATCGGAAAGAGGTTATGATCTTGACCGGAAGAATGGCGGCTCTCGCCCGTTTCATCTCTCGGTCGGTACAAGAGCACACCATTCTTCAAAGTCTTTGAAAGGAAATAAAGACTTCAGTGGGGAGGAACGAGAGCACGGCTTTCAAACAATCGAAAGCTCATCTTCGACTCTCCCGACTGGCTGTCCGGGCGATATTGGGGAGACGCTATACCTATACATAGCGATAACCTCGCCACACGGTCGATCTTAGTGATCATCGAGGAAGAAGACAAACAAAGAACACCCAATCTACTTTGTCGACCATACACCTTTGCCCGCCGAAAGAAATTACCCACTAATCGAAAAAGCAGCCTTCGCCGTCGTCGTCGCCACAAGGAAGTTAAAACCCTACTTCGACGCACACCCCGTGACGGTCCTAACCGATCAACCATTGGAGAAATCCTTGGAAAAATTCGAACAATCCGGGAGCTCATCAAATGGGCAGTGGAGCTCTCTGGTTTCGGCATTCAGTACAAACCAAGGCCTTCGATAAAGGGGCAAGCGCTTGCAGATTTCCTGGCCGAATGCACGTATCAGGAAGAGCCAAACCCGGGCATATGGGAGGTCTACACCGACGGCTCCTCCACGACGAATAGCTCAGGAGCCGGCATCCTTATCATCAGCCCAAACGGGGACGAGTTTGAGTACGCCTTGAAATTCACCTTCTCGGCCTCGAACAATGAGTCCGAATACGAGGCGGTGATAACTGGAGTCGAGCTAGCTAGGGCTGCCGGAGCAGAACACATTGTGTTGAAGATGGACTCACTTGTTGGTTACTAACCAAATCGGGGGAGTATGAGGCTCGGGACGACGGAATGGTAAGGTACCTAGAGAGGGTGAAAACCGACGTAGCAAAATTGAAATCCTTCCAAATCCAGTGCGTTCCCAGATCCGAGAACAACCGGGCCGACGCTCTCTCCAAACTGGCCAGCTCAACCATCAAGAATGTCAGCCGAACTGTACTGGTAGACATCAGGAACGCAAAAAGCATCACTGAGACCGTCGGCATGGTGGGTAACATAGAGACCGAGACAACGTGGATGACTCCGATAATGAGATACAAGCTTACAGGTGAGTTGCCGGAGGGCCGCAATCCCTCGGCCAAAATAAAAAGGATCGCCGCCAGGTACTTGTTGTTCAAAGGGGAACTGTACAGAAGATCCGTAATAAGACCACTCTTGAAGTGTGTCGGTCCGGCCGACGCAGAACTGATACTGACAGAAATCCACGAAGGCATCTGTGGACATCACATGGGGGCAAGAACACTAGCCCACAAAGCTCTCCGAGCCGGCTACTTCTGGCCCACCATGCTTCAAGATTCCAGAACGAAGACCAAGAAGTGCACGAACTGTCAGATGCATGCCCCGGTGATACACGCTCCCTCCAGAGACCTACAACCGGTGCTTAGTCCCCTTCCCTTCGCGCAATGGGGGATGGACATGCTAGGACCATTCCCAACGGCCTCCGGAGGAAGGAAGTTCTTAATCGTCGCCGTTGACTACTTCACCAAATGGGTTGAGGCCGTAGCGATGCAAAGAAAGACCACAAATGCCGTCGAAAGGTAATGCTGGGAAAACGTTATAACCCGCTTCGGATTACCCCAAGTTATGGTATTCGACCACGGCCGAGAGTTTTGGAGCGACCTGATAATGAACTGGTTAGAAGAGCTCGGCATCAAGTTTGCGTATTCCTCCGTCTGCCACCCACAGAGTAATGGGCAGGCGGAGGCAGCCAACAAAACCATCCTCAACGGTTTGAAGAAGACGGTTGAAGACCTTAAGGGAAGGTGGGCCGATGAGCTACCCGGCGTCTGTGGGTCCCTTCGAACCACGGAGAAAGAAGCAACGGGATACACCCCCTTCCATCTAGTCTACGGCTCCGAAGCAGTCTTGCCGATCGAAGCGACGGTGCCGACATTCAGAACGGCCACCTTTGACCCAGTTGAAAACGAGGAGGGCCTAAGAGCTTCCCTAGACCTTGTCGAAGAAAGCCGAGACACGGCACGCCTTAACTTGGCCGTATATCAGAACCGGATGAAGAGAGCCTACAACCGAAGGGTCCACAAAAGGGACTTGACAATAGGAGACCTAGTCCTAAGGAAGTCGGCTGCCACCAACAAAGGAAATATTCATGGCAAACTGACGGCCAACTGGGAGGGTCCCTACAAAGTGGTAGAAGAGATGAGGCCGGGTACATACCGGCTAACAGACATGGGAGGTGTGCCTCTGATGAGCCATTGGAACACCGATAACTTGAGAAAATACTTTGTGTAGCGGCGGAGGTGTCCAAACACATTGTGGACACCCCAACGCACGATCATGACAAGCAAATGAATCACCCAAGTTCTCCATCAAAGTGTCTGTCCCCTCCACGATTTGCCATTAGACGGAGACTCGAAGGGAAGAATCGCTATCGAAGCCGCAACCCCGATTACCTCGGCTGGCGAGAGCGACGGGGAACACGTCGGCCGATCGCTAAAAAGAGACGTATACTCGCGCAATTGAGACGCCAATCTAGCGGTCAATATGCCTACATAGATTCTGACGCTATCGAAGCCGCAACCCCGATTACCTCGGCCAAAACCGAGAGCGACGGGGAACACGTCGGCCGATACGCTAAAGAGAAACGTATACTCAGCGCAATTGAGACGCCAATCTAGCGGTCAATATGCCTACACAGTTACGAACGCTATCGAAGCCGCAACCCCGATTACCTCGGCCAAAACCGAGAGCGACGGGGAACACGTCGGCCGATACGCTAAAAAGAGACGTATACTCAGCGCAATTGAGACGCCAATCTAGCGGTCAATATGCCTACACAGTTACGAACGCTATCGAAGCCGCAACCCCGATTACCTCGGCCAAAACCGAGAGCGACGGGGAACACGTCGGCCGATACGCTAAAGAGAAACGTATACTCGGCGCAATTGAGACGCCAATCTAGCGGTCAATATGCCTACACAGATTCTTAACGCTATCGAAGCCGCAACCCCGATTACCTCGGCCAAAACCGAGAGCGACGGGGAACACGTCGGCCGATACGCTAAAAAGAGACGTATACTCAGTGCAATTGAGACGCCAATCTAGCGGTCAATATGCCTACACAGTTACAAATGTAAAAACGAAGACACTTAGTTGATGACACAAGAAGACAAGTAAAGGATCGTGATCAGAGTCCCGGCCAAGCCGAGGACCAAATAGATAAAACTTTATTCAAAAAAACGATTGCAAGGAGAGTACAAACGACGGCCGTCCCCATAAGGATTGCCTAAACTCTACCTACCAGAGCTTTACAAAAAGCAAGGAAACAGAATTACAAAAGGGTACAGACTTGGAATTGGAAGCGCCAAAAGGATGGCAGGAGAGAAGGCTCAATAATTGGCCCCGAACAGTGAAGCTATCCGAGACGCCGGGTGAGTCCGGTGACGACCGCCCGTCTCCCTATGCCCGATGCTCCCCTCCTTCAGACAGTAGCGACATCACCGGTGGGTCGGCTTTGTGGAAGGCCGAGCATCTTCAAGCAACTTGACCTCTCACCCTCCTTCACTTTCGCTTGCCTCGGCCTTCTCGCAGCCGCTGCCTCCTCGAGAATCACCATTTCGTCCAAAAGTGTATCAAATTTATCCCACGGGAAAGAGCCCTCGGGGCGGAGTCTTCTTATCGCCTCCTGGTCGCCTTCTCGGCCTGGTCCCAAACGGACGCACATTTTAGGGAGGAGATCATCCTGAAGCATCTCAATATCCTTCTCTTTACGAGCAAGGATAGCTGCGTGTCCCCGAGCACCTCCGCCGCTTCTTGGAACCGATCCTCCCACTCGTTCCTCTTGGCAACCACGGCGTCGTAGGCACCTTTATACCTATCTCGCTCCTCCATCATCTTGGCCGTGGCGCCATCAGCCTCCTCAACTTTGGCCCTCTCGGCCCTCGGCGCTTATCGCCTTCCTCTGCACGCCCCTTTGCGAAGAAGATCCAGCTTAGCCTTCCCGGCTTCCCCCCTCGCGGCAGAGAGATCAAGCTTGAGCCTTGTAATCAGCGGCCCAGATTCGGCCGTGGCCTTTTCCTGCTCCATGATGAGGGAGGCGGCTAGACGACTCCATCTCCCCAGCTTCTTATATATTCTCTCGCCCTCCGCCATGAGCTCGGCGGGAGTAAACTTCTGGGGTGAGGAGTCCACGACGACGTTCTGGTCACCCGCCTTCTCAATCGCCTTCTCAGGCTGCTTCCCTACTTGCCGTTCGGTGAGAACGGCAGCTGCCGGCGATGGGACTGCAAAAAAAATTACAGAGAGCATCCATGTCACCGTGCATTGACACGTCAGAAAGCCTGTCATCAGGAATGCCCAACGAGCCGGCTAAATCCGAACCACAAGTTAAATCCGTACCAGTTCGAACCCTCTTAGTTGGAGGGCTGGTGCAAGCAGGCCCCTCCGCGGCAACGGTAGAAGCAGACGGTGGGTCTTTCCTCTTCTTCGGAGAAGGGACCTTAGCAACGGTCACCTCCCCCTCAGAAATGTTGATCACCTCCACACGATCCTTTTCGACCGCTGGGGTCGGAGAGGGAGTTGCCATTGATGCAGCCGCCGACTTGGACGCCGCCTTCTTTGATCTTCTCGGCACGTTGCCGAGAACCCGTGCCTGAGCCGTCTCCTGATCCAGCGCCTTCGTCTGTCTTTCCATGACCTCGTTAGGAGACAGTCGGCGATCACGTGCTTCAGCCGTAGGACGACGGGTGAGAACCTTTCCGTCCTTATCAAGCCCCAGCCTCCCCAAGTCCTTCTCTGACAGATCCTGACCAAACCGATCTGCAAGAAATCAAACAAGAATTACATGAAAGAAGTAAGCAAGCTCCAAACAGGAACATAACAAGTAAAGGTGGGCCTCACACCGACCCTACTCACCACGGCTGAGGGCCGGTATGAGGCCGACGCGGCAGAGCATCTCGTCCTGAAGAATAATCTGAGTCGGGGGCAGCCATCCCTCCTCGATCAAATAGCCGCACCGCCCGCTTCTCATCCGCCGTAAGAGGGACAAAAGAAGCGTCCATCTTAACCTTGCTACCCCGGGAGACATATTTCTCATACTCTTCCCGGGTCTCACACCGTAAGTGAACGGGCTCAAAAACCGAGGCAAAGGGTAGTCCTCCGGCACTTGGACGTACACCCACCGCCCCTGCCAGTCTTTGCAGGAGGTAAGCTTGTTTACGGAGACATACCCCGGCTCCGTCTGCACGCTGTACCACCCCACCTTTCGGGCGAATGACGGCCGAAGACTATGGAGTCGGCGGAATAAGTTAACAGTAGGGACCTCCCCTTTAAAGAGACAGAGCCACACAAAGCCGATTATCGTCCTTATGGCCAACGGATGCAGTTGGGCCACGGCAAGATTCATGGCTTTGATGATGGCCACGACGTGCTCGTTCAAAGGAAACCGGAGCCCATACTCCAACTGCCTGAGGTACACGCCGATATGGCCCGGGGGAGGGCAACAGACCACCTCCTCGGGGATAACAATTCTATACCCCTCACCGAAGAAGAAATGATCTCCGAAAAGGGTCCCTCCGGAACTGCTTGCAAACTTATTTGTCCAGGCACGGTCGAGGCCAGTCCTGCAGGCCTCACCATGATCTGGGATGGCCGCCCTCTCACGATTAACAGGAGCCCTCTCACCATCGTCATTAGCATCCTCATCCTCCCCTTCCTCCGGAATGGACAGGCCAACTACGGGAGAAGGAGACCTAGGGCCCCCAAACCTTAGCGGGATGGCCTCTAATATCTCCTCCTCGTCAAGACGCGACGGGAACCCCCGCGCGAAGTGCTAGTCCCGACATCGCAGAGACATGTTTACAACAAATTACTAGCAAGGAAAATAAAAAGTTTGCTTGTTTACCTTAAAGAAAAAACACTCGCCGGATCAAAGATTGGAAGAAAAGGAAGCCCTTGAAAGTTTAGAAAGATGAAGATTTCAGGAAAAATTTGAGAAAATAAAATTAGTAACCAAAATCACGGAAAAATTGCCCTATTTATAGGGAAAAAGCCCATAAAGAAGGGCCAATCGAGCACACCCATGAAGCAACAAACCAATCGGCGAAAGCGACACGTGTCGAGCATGCAACCACGGAATGTCAATCGTCGCAACAGTTAAACGTCAATCAATGCAACAGTGACCAAGCGTCTTCAACACGCCCATTCACATCTCTTCGACTATTCATCTTCCTCAACAATTTCCTAGGTATCCGGTCACCGCCGCCACCGATCAACCAAGCCAGGAAGCACCACGGGGTAATCAAAATCAACCGCACTCTCAAAGATTGGTCTCGGCCAAATAATCATGTTCTTTTTCCACATCGGATGCCCTTTACGCATCCATGTGGAGGGGGGATATGGTATACGGTACGGCCTAACAAGAGCCACGCCGATGCAGAAGAAGAAGCCGATACAAAAAAATTTTCTGAAAATACTTATGCAGAATATATGCTCAACGTACATCGGAGCCCATACCACGGCATAGACTACGCTGGGGGCAAATTGATGGGGCATATTCTGCACCGCTGACCAAGTCAACACACTGAGCAAGGTCAAAGATGTCCACAACAAGTCAACGACTTATACAGCCTAGCCGATGCATCCCATCGGCCCGTTAGCCTGGGTCTCGGCGTGACAACCTGCCAGCCGGGACACATACCCGCGTACTCATATCCAAGACCCCTCGGCGGCGAGTCAACACGGCCCGCCGGCCTGCCTTAGGTATCTCGGCCGAGGGGTAAATCAGTCTTTCCACCTGCTAGCCACTTGGCCACTTGGCCACTACGTGACAAAAGGTGAAAGCCTATAAATACTCCTCAACCTTCATTGAGGAAAGGATCCCACAACTAAAACCTAAATACACTATTCATCTGGTAATATCTCCCTTATCTCTCTACAATACATATCTAGCCAAGTAACACAGCTTAATCCTTTAAGTTTACTGACTTGAGCGTCGGAGTGAGTACGCTTGGCACCCAGCCAAGCCCTCAGTTCGTTCATTGTTGCAGGAGAGGTCGAGAGAGACGATAGAAGCAAGAAGGGTTCAACTCAAGACATTATTCTACAAGCCACGGGTGGTAACTAATAACTGCTCTGGAAATTACACCCGGAACAGCAACATAATCACAAATCTGAGCGACAAATAACTACATATGAGGGTGAGGTCATACAAATGATGACCAAAACTCTGGATCGTCCGTCCGTACAATATCGTGTACTAGCTGCGACTGTTGAAGGTGAAGACTTAGTTGGACACACGAAGATAGACCATATCAATTGAAGATGCACGCTATTGGATTTGTACTCATTATTGCTTATTTAGTGGTCAACTATTTCGTTCTTTGTGTCCACTTTTCCATTATACCTTTTTTTTTATGATTTTCCTAACACCAAGTAACGTCATCGTTGAACATATTGCATCAATGTAAACATACATGTGTACTTTACGTAAATTAGTGATCACTAGTAATACATTTGTGGTAACATGATATAATACAATACTTTTAGTAATATAAATGTTATCTTCCGAATGGTCACTGTTACTAGCTACAAATTATAGATATATGGCTGCATAGTAAATTATATTAGTTACAAACATTATTCAATATAAAATAATTTTAACAGTGCAGGTCATATGGTCACAAAATTATTTTTACGAGCTACATGTTACATAGATTTGGTCACAAAATTAATTTTCATGATCAAAAATAATGTAATGATATACTGCTATCTAGTAAACATATTACCAGCTACAAATTATAGATATGTGACCACAAACTTACTTGACTAATAAAAGAAACAAATGGTAATATTGTAAGGAGTTGTTCACGTAATTCACTCCGAACTAAAAAATTGACCAAAATAGGTTCAATACTTATTCATTCACAATTTAAGATCAAAATGGTGAACTACTTATCAGCAAATACGACTAGAAAGCAATTATGGGTTTTAATCAACTACCAAATCCAAATAGAAAATAACAATGTTTTTCCAACACGTCTACCAATCTACTTCTTATCCTTTCCTCCAGCTTCCGCATCACCAACCCCTTCAACTCCCTTTCAACTCCTTTCTTTACTGCCAACCTTGTGCACCTTCTAACATACACGCTCTTGTTAACCGCTCGTGATGGCCTTGGATAATGCACATTCTTCCTTTGTGAATACTAATAGAATTGATCTTAAGGTCGAACTCCGAGTGCGCCTTAATCAAATCCATTTGAACCATGTCATCAATCCTTTTACCAAGTACAAGATAACTAGCCACCCGGGGACCCATAAGCATCAACAACCTTTTTAGAAGTCCTATAAAACAGCAACAAACAATTAGAGGTAAAATTGAAAATTGACCAGAAATGGTAACATTTACAGTAAACACCAGCTACAAAATCCGACAAACACAAAGAATGGTTACTAAATAATTTAAAATGGTCAAATTGGTACTACATCTTCAAATACAAAACATAAATGCTTACTTACAAAAATAACAAAGCTAGGAACAATTTTAAAAGCCACAAACATCATATAAATGGTAACTAATAATGAGTATGTGGGCAAAACATTGGTTATATATCTCTAAAAACAAAACTAACATTCCTACTTACAAAATATAACAAAAGTAGGAACATTTTCTAGAGGTTCGAAAACTAAAAGCTAAAAACAAAATTGACATAAGTGGTTACATTTATAGAAACACCAGTTACAAAATCTGACAAACACAAAGAAATTAAACTTGACTACTAAATAATTGAAAATGGTCAAAACATTGGTACTACATCTTCAAATAGAAAACTAACATTCTTACGTACAAAATATAACAAAATTAGGAACACTTTCTAAAGGTTAAATAACTAAAAGCTAAAAAAAATAAAATTGACCAAAAATGGTTACATTTACAAAAACATCAGTTACAAAATCCGACAAACACAAAGAAATAAAACATGGCTACTAAATAATTTAAAATGGTCAAAACATTGTTACTACATCTTCAAATACAAGACTTAAATGCTTATTTACAAAATTAACAGAGTTAGGAACAATTTTCTAAAGCCACAAACTTCACATGAATGTTAACTTATAATGAATATGTGGGGAAAATATTGGTTATACATCTTCACATACAAAACTAACATAAACTAAAACAAATAATGGAAAATTGGAAATAGTGTAGTTACTTAACTATAGCCCCATGATCAGTAGATACAACCGTCTTACTATCTCTGTTTCAATC
Organism: Silene latifolia; assembly: GCF_048544455.1. Classification (NCBI taxonomy): domain Eukaryota; kingdom Viridiplantae; phylum Streptophyta; class Magnoliopsida; order Caryophyllales; family Caryophyllaceae; genus Silene; species Silene latifolia. The sequence continues at coordinate 46,048,767 of NC_133531.1, forward strand.
TACAAGAGCTTTTCTACCTTTTCGCGACGGAGCTTCAACATCCATTTCCTTACATTCAACATTATACATACCAGAAATCGCTCGCTCCACTACTTCATCCTCGACACTAGGTCTCATTTTCCTTTTATTCTCATTTGTAATTGATTGTCTTAGATTTTCATCTACTTGTAACAAAACATCGAAATTAATTTATGGAAAAAACAAAACAAAAATAAAAAAATATACACTAGTATAATTAATTTTGTCAATCATACCTTCAATAGGACTTGAAGTTGCTGCAACATTGCACTTTCCTGGTACCGTCTTCCTCATCAGTTCTAGAAAAAAAATTATGATAATTTACTTAATAAATACCTACAAATGGGCTAAAACTGCACGCAAAATAAGGAGATTCAAGATGAATACGGTAATGAGAGACTACTATAATAGCGACCTGGTTGAGGTCTTGAGGAGGCGTGACAGAAGAGTAATGACGGCGTGGTTAAGGTGTTGAAGAGGCGTAAAAGAAGTAATCGGAAGAAAGGAGATTGCAATCTCCAAAACATTATGGGGAGAAAAAAAAAGGAAGGAAAATAGGAATCTTAATTAATGATTACGTTTTCCTTTTTTAAACAATTGTTAATGTGCCAATTGTTTTTAAATTGTACTCTACCATTTGTTTCTATATGATAACTAATTGACCCGTTTCATTAATACAACGAATATACCTGTTGTATAGGAGACTAATTGTACAAAGATATACTCCGTGTTAAAAGATCCGTGTTTGATTAATTAATCAAAGATTTTTTGCCTTTTTTGTTTTGTAGTGAATCCCTTGATTGTAAGGATTATAAAAAAAATTTATACTTGAAGGAGTTAGAAAAGGATAAAGGATTTCCAAGAAGATAGCTTGTGTTTTTTAGAGTGTGTATTATTGATTATTAGGAAAGGATATCGAAAGATTTTTTTTTTCATGGCTGCTGTCGTTTTTTAGTATATATATTATTGATTTCTTATTATAATTAAAGAATATTATCAAAATATTCCTTGATTGTTGACTGGATTGGTAAAGCAAGAATTGGGCTGTTATCAAACGTGTAAATAAATGGGCTAAAATGATGCTCAATCTAGTGATAGTTAGGCGGGAAAAGTAAATGTGAGATTGATTGTGAGGTTGACACGTGTCAAGTATAATGGATGGTGGTTCCTCTATTATACTTTTACTAGGTTTAAACCCGTGAAAATTCACAGGTTTGCTATAAAAAACTCTCAATTAACAATTATATGTAATTTAATGCCCGTGCGATGCACGAGCCTAATTTTAAAGCTCTGTTGTGTATAATATGGTCACCAAAAAATGTTTTTAGAACCGCAACTATATGCTGTTTTGTTTGTGTGCCATGTAGGAGAGTAATATTCTAATCAACTTATTGCAAATCTGTCATTTAGTTCCTTATGTAAAGTCTTCTATATTAATTTGAGATTGTTGTATATTAACTAAAGTTGCATTTCACTATCTCGCAATTACGGAAAAAAAAGTCTTATACGAAGACAACGTTGTAATAACATGCCTTTTTTTAAGTTGGAATAGTCCATCGTTGAATTGAAGTTTTCATGGTGTAATGATTTTTATACACATTTCATGGTGTAACACAATGTCTAACTTTTTATAAGAGCTCTCGACAACTTATATTAACTCATTGTTGTTAAGCATAAGATAGTGGCTATGGAAGACTATGATCGATTATCGTGGGATAAGTAACTTTTATAAGATTGATTTCTATTTTATAAGATTGATTTCTATTTTATATAGAACAAATTAAAATTTGTTTCTTTTATTCTTTTGGTTGATTATGATCACACATATAAGTCATTGCTTTTTTAATTTTATATTATACTCCCTCCGTCACACATATAAGTCATCTCCCTCCGTCCCGGTCAATAGTTATCTATTTTTTTTTTTGAGTGTTTCAATGAATAGTTATCTATTTCCATTTTTGATAATCTTTTGTGGGCCATTTCTCATATGTATGTGGGCTTAAATAATTTGTGTGGTCCAAATTCACCATATTTATTTCCTTAATCTTCGTGCCAAAATAAATAGATAATTATTAATTGAGACAGAGAGAATATTAGTTAGTGTTGTAGGATTTAATTATTCTACTTAGATCATTAAATATTAGTTAGTGTTGGTCATCAACATCGCCACTCATAATTTTACCAATTAAATTGGTCGATCTGTAGATAAAATTGATAAAAAAAGAAAAAAAAAGAGTGATTTGCACGGACTACTTTAATCATTATTCAAAGGCTCAAAGCTAATTACCCAAATTCCCCATCCTAACACAACTCGAGCACCCAATTCGACCAGCACTCGAGCACCCAATTCGACCAGCTTGCAAGAGAATAACAAGCTAGAAAAAGAGGTAGACATAACTTATCATCTTGATAGATGACCAAACCAAGTAAAAAAATGCACAAGCAACAAATATCTCTCAATAATACCCTTCCATAACAACCGAAATTGTGCCACAAACAGATTCCTGATTCTGTAGTATTTCTCAACAGCAAAAGTGAGCAAGTAAACGTTAACAACCTACTGGGGCGAGAAGACAGAGTTTCGAAATGGTAAAACTAATTGTGGCCAAAGAGGACTCTTGATATCAACAACTCGATTCATCCAACTATGAACACTGCAGCGAAAGAGTGGCTCATTCAAAAGCCCACTGGTTCTCCCTGCGGAGTGCGGACCTCCTCTTCTTCCTCAGGGGGTGAAGTCGTTCTTGATGTTGAATGTCTTCCTGATCTCCTCGGGTGTCTTCCCTTTTATCATGTTAGCAACAGTTTGGCAGGTCAAGTCCAGCACGCTCTTGATGTTCAGATAGTTAGCAGCCTGAGAAGAGAACATAAACAATGTAAGTAATCGATTTTGAGAAGCATATAATATAGCAAAACAATCTTAAACTAAACAAAGGCATATAGTACATGAGCTTGAGATCAGTTTGACAGCCACAATGCATAATCGTCTCTCGATGTGACAATGCTTAATTCTTGAAAAATAAAAGTGATCGATGTTATAGCAAAAAAATTAAATTGCAATCAAACTACAAACATTGTACAACTATAATAATCCAAGAGAACGGGGGAGAAAACAATAAATAAAAATAAAAAATTTGGCTAATAAAGGGATAATTGAAATACGGAACTATAGAATGAAAAGCACACTATGAATTGCAAATTAAGAAGCATATATATACTCACAAATAAGACTTCGCATGTACGTAGGATTGTAATGCAGTGGGTTCTTCTATGTAGAGTTGTACATAAATCAACCTTGTAGCGTAGTTTGCATAGAGTTGTACTTAAATATTATCTCTTATTGTACTTAAATATTATCTCTTATTATTCCAATTATATATCCATTACCTATTATTTTAGAATTAAGTAGTTTGTAAAAGCTGGAGACTCTAAAATCGTTCAAAAAAAGCTTCCTTTATTAATATAGATAGATGTAATTATGTAAAACATACAAATAACTAATTGTGAGGAAGATAAGTCAGGTTTAACTATGTTTGTAACCGATATAAAATTTTATATTTTGTAAATGTATCATTATTTTTACTTATTTGATTAATTTTAGTAATCTATCTATCTATCTATCTATATATATATATATATATATATATATATATATATATATATATATATATATAGTGATAAGTTCTTCTAAGTCCCTTTTTTTTTTGAGTCCATAAGTCCTTCCCACAACCCTTGGATCATGCATGGTGGAAGGTTGAGATTGAAAGCAAAAAACACACTTAACACTAATTAATTCACTTCTCTCTCTAGTTTTAATAATACATTCACTAATTCATTATCATACACAATTAACACTATATTTTGTCTTATACTTCAAAGTTTATGAAAATTTTGTTAACATTTTTCCTGTTTCGGTTTTTTTCGTTTTTTTTTTCGAGACAAGTTTTCGACTGTTTCGTGTTTTTTTTTTCGAGACAAGTTTTCGACATTTTAGGATTTTACGAGTGTAATTCTAACGGCAAAAAGTGTAATTTTAAGAAATATTTTCGAGAATTTAGCGTTTTACAAGTTTAACTTCAATCTTTTCCGAGTGATTTTAACGAGTAATATTTTGAATTTTTGTCATTTTATCACAAGTTATTGTAATTTTAGCATTTTAAGAATGTTATTTTAACAACAAAAAGTGTTATTTTAGTCCATATAAGTGTAATTTCAGTCAATGAATTTGTTATTTTAGTCCAGAGAAATGTAATTTTAGTCCAGAAAAGTGTAATTTTAGTCCAGAAAAGTATAATTTCAGTCCACTGAGAATGTAATTTTAGTCCATTGAGAATGTAACATTAGTCCAATGAGAATATGAGAATATTACCAAGTCCATTGAGAGTGTAACATTAGTCCAATAGAGCTAAGTGTAATTCTAACAGAAAATAGTGTAATTCTAACAACAAAAAGTGTAATTTTAGCCGAAAAAAGTGTTATTCTAGCAAAAAAAGTGTAATTTTAATAGAAAAAAGTGTAATTCTAACAACAAAAAGTGTAATTGTAGCCGAAAAAAGTGTTATTCTAGCAAAAAAAAAGTGTAATTTTAACAGAAAAAAGTGTAAATATTACCAAGTCCATTGAGAGTGTAACATTAGTCCAATAGAGCTAAGTGTAATTCTAACAGAAAATAGTGTAATTTTAACAACAAAAAGTGTAATTTTAGCCGAAAAAAGTGTTATTCTAGCAAAAAAAAGTGTAATTTTAACAGAAAAAAGTGTAATTCTAACAACAAAAAGTGTAATTTTAGCCGAAAAAAGTGTTATTCTAGCAAAAAAAAGTGTAATTTTAACAGAAATAAGTGTAATTCTAACAACAAAAAGTGTAATTTTAGCCGAAAAAAGTGTTATTCTAGCAAAAAAAAGTGTAATTTTAACAGAAAAAAGTGTAATTCTAACAACAAAAAGTGTAATTTTAACAGAAAAAAATGTAATTTTAATGAAGAAAAGTGTAATTCTAACAGAAAAAAATGTAATTTTAATGAAGAAAAGTGTAATTTTAACAGAAAAAAGTGTAATTCTAACAAAAAGTGTAATTTTAGCCCAAAAAGTGTTATTCTAGCAGAAAAAAGTGTAACTTTAATGGAGAAAAGTGTAACTTTAATGAGTATAAGAGAAAAAAAAAGTAAATCTAAACCAAAAAATAGATCTAAAATTTGAAAAATGTAACAATAATATAAGATCTATTTACTAGATCTAAGATTAAAATAAAAAGATCTCACAAAATATGAATAAGATCTAATAAAAATTTATAAACGAAATTTTTTTAAAAAAAATGTGTAACAAAACAAATTTAGAAGGAGGGGTATGAAAGAAAAAAAAAACAATAACTACATCATAAAGGAGAACAAAAAAAGAAAAAAAAAAAAAAAAAAAGAAAACAAAACAATAATAATATCAACCAAAGTGGTTGACAGTCGACAAACACACTATTTAAAAAAAAAAAAATCAACTACAAACAACAACAACACGCTAACATCAACGACCAGCTAACGAAATACCCACAAAATCTGGAAAAACGAGATGAAGAACTCGAAATCTTAAATTACCCCACTTTACCACCATTAAAACTGTAAAAAAAAAACAAGTAGATCTTAAATAAAAACGAACTGCGGTGAAGGGGACAAAGATAAAGAAAAATATGGAAGGTGGTGGCCGGATCTGGGGTTAGAAGAGGCGGCGTGACATGCGGCAGTAGGGGAAGATGGTGGGTGGAGGAGATGAGAAGGTGGCGGCTGTGGGGTTTGGTGTTGTCGGTGTCATCAGAGGAGAAGGAGGGTGGCGTCGGGAGGAAGGCATGAGTCGTGGACGTGGTAATGAGGGGCGTGAGTAGAGGAGGTGGTGGAAGTGCGGTGGTGGTTGTGGTGGTGGGTTGTCGTCAGGTGGAGAGGGCGAGATAGGTGAGGCTGTGAGTGGTTGGTGGTTGGTGGTCGTGGTCGTGGGGTCGGATCTGAAGTGGTGGGAGGGCGGGTGTTGTGGTTGTGGGGGGATGGAGGGTGGGTGGTGGTCGTGTGGGTATGGGAAGGTGGGGTGTGGGCTGGTGGCGGGGTAGGAGGCGTTGTGGGGTTATGGAGGGAATTTTTTTTTTTTAGATTTTGAATTATTTGGGTTTGTTAGGATGAGAGAATTATTTGGGTTTGGAATTAATTTGGGTTTTAGAGAGAGAGTAGAGAAGTGAATTGTGTGAATGAGAGAGAAGTTGGTGGAAAAATAAAGGTTATATAGTGGATTAATATTTGATTAGTATGGATTAGTAAAGTAGAGAGGGGAAGTGTTTTATTAGGCATTAATCATCCTTTTTTTGCTTCCAATCTCAACCCTCCATCTTCCTCATCCAATGGCTATAAGGAGGACTTATGGACTCAAATGTAAGAGGTGGACTTAGATGATCTTATTACTATATATATATATATATATATATATATATATATATATATATATATATATATATATATATATATATATATATATATATATATATATATATATATATATATTATTAAAGGAAGCTTTTTTCGAGCGATTATAGAGAGTCCAATTTTTTCAAACCACCTCTAAACAATAAAATAAAGGCAAAGATCAATAAAATAGAATTAGGATAAAAGATTATAAAATACAAAATAAATAACATGAGAAGTCTGAGAACTACCTAAACTCTTGCCCTATAAGAGTTTTAAGGGAGGTCATGTTAATTTGTTGAGTTTACTTTAATTAATTAATTCATACAAAATTAGTGTCAATATGATTGTAGAGTCCTACTATAACTTAAAATTGCATTGTACACATATTCCTTTATACCTTGGGTGGTTGCTCTATAAATGGTGGTGTGCCTGGTTTCCAAAATCATCGTGCTACTCTTTCCATGCTACTTTTCTTTGATATTTTTGATTTTTAATTTAGTCAATCTTTAATGCGTTTTTATATTATATTATTATAGTTTTGTAGGTTTGGCCACAGTTTCTTTTAATTATAATTTGCATTTATCAATGATTATATGCTTTAATTTTATTGTTGTGAATACTTTACGAATAAACAATTTTAATTATAATTTTATTGTTTTGGTAGGAGGTGGAGATCGCGGGAGAATGAGCAAGCGCTGTTATTACATTATTGCCGAAATATAGTAATCATTCTAAGAGATCGTCTTTGCTTGGGGTCGTTGGCCAATATTTACAAAGTAAGATATAGTGTACATGTGTATAGGTTGTAAGTCGTGTAGTCTTATGTTATGCTCAATATTATTGTATAACTATAGTTCACCCATCAATGAAAGCACAACTCGAGAAAGCATTGAACTTGATCCACGTCGATAGAGAGCATAAGCCATAGCGAATAAAGATATGACACCAGCATATGGTACTTCTTTGTTGGTCATACAAATATAATGTTAACAAGTAAGTTTTTTAAGAGATTTATCCCAATAAATTTTGTCACAAATTAAATATTGTGTTAACGAGTATGTCTTCTTTGTTGATCCTCCAAATATAGGGTTATATACAGATGTGGTGATTTTATATTATTTTATTTCATTTCCTAATTTATACAGAGTATGTGGGTAAAATACTAGGTTCGTCTTGGTGAATCCAAAAGACCATATTTTATAATTTTATAAATTTCATAAATACGTGTTTTATTAACGTACTATTCTATGTCTTATTCATAATTTATTTATGTATTTTTTTTAATCTTTGTGAATGATTGAAACAAGAGAGTATATACAAACTTTAGATGGGACAATAGTTTTTAAGATTAGAACAACAATGTATAAGAACAGGACAATTCAACAATGTATAAGAACAGGACAATTTTTTGAAAAATTTTTCAAGGATGGTGATTTTATTTTAGCTTCCCGTCACTATACGCAAGCACTTAAACTTTTATGTTTTCTTGGCCTTCAACCCGTGCATGACGAGCCTTCAGCCGGCTCCCTTTGTATTTCACTTCTTCTCAATTTAGCATTTTGTGCGTTGAAACTCGTCCGTTATGAGCAGGCTTGCTCTTACTGCACTTTTGTGCTACATTTTGATCCCTCCAATGTTAAAGCTCTTTATCGTAGAGGATTAGCATATAAACATTTGACTCTCCTAAAGGAAGCCTTGGAGGATTTTGAGCATGTGGTAAAACTTGAGCCTAATAATAAAGAGGCTAGCAGTGAACTTCTTAGTATGGTTGATAGACTCGTTTTGAATCCTAATGGGGAGCGTGTTGCATTTCCTTTTGACCCTTTGGGCACTACAAAGCCAGGTAAGAAACCTATATTTAATGACGTCGTGGTTGACAAGCCTCCATCAGTGTCTTTTTATCCTGCACCAGCATCTTGTATTTTCGCATCTGAGCTACACAGTACGGTTGTTTCCGACCCGCTTGGCAAAGAAAGGACTGGAAAGAAGCCCTGTTATCCCCGACTTTGACCGATGATTGTATTCCTCTTAGTTCACCCGATGTGCTTATGAATTTTGAGAGTAGCCGTGTGCCATGTGAAACCTTGAATGATTCATCCTCCTCAGGTAGCTCAAAAACACCTCAATTCCAATTTACCAGCAAGAAGAAACCTCACAATAGATTAAGTCTATCATCTCAAGATTATGCGAACTTAATTCATGGAAAAAATTTGGGATTCTACCACCCTAGGTCCATGTGTTACTTGAGGGTTCGTACCCTCACCTCAAAAACTATCCAGACGGGAACTCCCCAAGAAGAAATTTCAGGGACAGCAGAAGTTCCCACCAATTCTCCTATGCCGGAGAATCTTTTTAATACTATTAATGTCAACCAATCTGAAAGTGTTGAGTTGGTTCAAGAGGAGGTTATCATCGAAGTCGATATGGAGCCCCATGAAGATAAAGTGGTTCAAGAGGATGTTGTTCTACAAATTGCTAAAAAGAAGCGGGTATCATCGGACTCCGCTCAAGTTAGCAAGGTTTCTGCGACTCAGTTCGAGTTTGTTGCGGTTAGGAAAAACAAGATCAGGAGCTGTAGACATAAGATGGCTTATTGCCACCATCGAAGTCGTGAGACCAAAGATAGGTTTCTTATGAAGAAACGGTCTCCGGTCTCTGTTGACTTTTCACTTTCTCTTTGCGGGTGTGTCAAGGAAATTGCAGTAGTTAAGAGGTCTAAAAGGAAGGCGACTAACTTATTCCGTTTCGATGAATTTTATCATCCTCCATATAAGAAGAGTCGTCTTACCTTTTCCGTTTCATACTCATGTTACATTAGTTCCGTTAGTTGGCTTTCTAGTAGTTTAAAGAACTCCGGTATCCCGGGGTTTGTGCTGTAACTGACTTTATTTTCTTTTAATATCAGTTTATTGTTGTCAAAAAAAAAAATATTTAGATGAAAGATTAAAAGGCAAAATAGACAATAGCCAAAAAGTTACATAAATCAAAAATTAATGGGCAGTGATTCCTACAAGTATTTAGTCGTTAATTCAAGCTAATTAGTCAAGTCGTTAACTCAAGCTAATTAGTCAAGAAATACATCCATTTAGTAATACGGTAGAATTTGCTACAGACTCTAACTAATTCGAGTATTTCTTTTGATACATGACTCCGATAATAATACTAACATAATATGGTGTACCATAAAATATTTGGCAAATAAGTGTTTCTAGGATACCACCAAGTATGAATTTGTTTTGACAAAAAATATTGGTATTCATAGATAGAGTATAGTTTCTGCAAGTATAATACATACGGTATAAAATTGCTTTAAGGATGACTTAACATGATTTACATCATCATCAGGTAATAATGAGAAGGGCCTGAGGTGAGAGGATGATAGGTTTAAGTGTAACAATCAAGAATAAGAAGAAAAACAGTTACCACAGGGACAAAGCTAGGGTCAACATTATGTCCAGGGTCGAAACATCGTCTTACCTATACGCAGAATAAGCAATTCTACTAAAACTCATCTACCGGAAATTTGTACGAATATGATATGTTAATAGCGATATAAATGCATGCGGTGTTTATCATTATAATTATACGTGTATTTTACTTCAAACTCTATCTAGACTTTCGTATTACATAGGACTTCCACCGGTTTTTCTTAGATTAATATTTGCAAGTAAATTAGCGTATTTGAAAGATATACTTTATTAAAAAATCTTTTTAACCATTAAAATATAAAATAGTAGGTAAAAAATTGGATCCTAATATTTTTGAGGCAATTTGATTCACTCTTTTGGTGTTTTTATATAGTAGTAGTTTTCATGTTACAATTAGTTGATAAAACATTAATCTAATACATGGTAGAACACTTCACAAATAAAGTAGCATATAGTTGAGAGTTGAGACCATGAAAACACTTTTTGGTTACTACATTATACACGACAGAACACTATAAATAGGCTCATACATCGCACCCTTAAATACGTAGTAACAATTCGTATATATATCAGACTCTTAAACAATATTCTATTACTACATTATACACGATAGAATAATACAAATAGGCCCGTGCATCGCACGGGCGTTAAATCTAGTATATATATAAAAGAGAGTTTTTTTCGAGCGATTCTAGAGCGTCCACATCATCAAAAATTAATTTTGTAAAGTTTCATAAATAATATTTTCCACATAAAAAATAAAGTGGAGAATCTTTTAATTATTATAATAACTATATTTCCTATTTTATATTCTTGAAAAGTTTCTAATTTTTATATAAAAACTTTGACATTTCATTTGGCAAAAAAATGTCGTTATAAAAATTATGAAGATAATATAATTAGATTCGTGTTAAAAAATGATTTCATTAGAGTATAGATTTCATATAATTTGCACATAATAAAGATGTCATACTTCTTAATATGTTATATGTCCCACATTGAAAAACAATGTTAGTGTGGTGATTATAATACGTATAAATAAGAGTCATCATTGGTTATAAATAAGAGCCATCATTGGAACCTATATACCAACCAAAAACTTTTTGAGTCTCTTAAGCATTGTCTTGGAGAGCTCTTAAGAGTTTATATCATTATCTCCACGGTATGATATATATATATTTTTTATATTATGTCCAAGTGATATTTATAATTTTTATATAAAAACTTATACGTCTCATTTAGCAAAAAAGTAACATAATTTTGTTTTTTTGAAAAATTATATAATTAAATTCGTGGTAAATAAATGATAGCATTAGAATATAGTATCATATTATTTGCACATATTTTAATTATGATAAGAAGTTTTAAAAAAAAATGTACTATACGAATATTAATAAATAGTACAGTATTTGCTTATTATTATTAAACTGGGTTAGATATCGAATTAGGTGCGGAAAAGATGGTGTATTTCTAAGTATATTGTTTGTCCCACATAGAAAAATAATGTAGGTGTGGTAAATATACTACATATAAATAATTGAATTGTCCATCATATGATTATAAATATGAGTCATATTTGAAACTTACGGGTATCAACTCAAAATCTTTTGAATCACTTAAATATTATCTTAGAGAGTTCTTATAAGATTTTGTATTAAGGGCAAACCTTAGTTACAGCAACACCATACAAATATTAATTACGTAGATATTTATAAAAGCAATTATATATTACTATATTAGTGATAATATAATGTTTATTTTAAGACAATCGATATTATAATAACTCTATTTAAGACAAAATCATAATTAAAAAATAAAATGGGCGCTAAATATACATAAATTGGTTATTAATGTGTCATATATAATGATAATCTCTGCACTAAAATAGAAAATTTATGAATTATAATACAATCAAGTGTTGCATAAAAAGATCTTGAATCCACAAACAAAACAATAATGAGCTTTTTTACTTTGATAAATAGTAGAATTAAATCTTTTTAACTTTTACATTTCATTTGGCAAAAAAATATCGTTAAGAAAATTATAAAAATAACATAATTTGATTCGTGGTAAAAATGCTATCATTTGTGTATAGATTTCATATAATTTGTACATATATAAAATTGTGTACTCCTTAGTATGTTATATGTCCACATTGAAAAATAATGTAGGATTATATAAAAATAATAGAATAGTCTCACATTGAAAGATTAACATAAGATGTGATGGACATATGATTATAAATATGAGACATCCTTGGAATTTTGGTATCAACCCAACCTTTTTTGCGTCTCTTAAATAAGATGTTTTGACTTTTGATCATATCTAAATAAATGATTTGACATAAGATGTAAGTATTAAGACCTTATAACCATTTTTTTGTTACTAAGTTAATTACCCCGTTGCAACGCACGGGCATCCAAACTAGTTATATTCTATTTGAACGTTAGGAGTAATAAGTGCATATAATAGCACCAATTTTATTTTTGATCAAATACTTTATAATAAATATTTTATAACAAAAATTAAGTCTCTGTATATTATTATATATTCAAGATTGATAAAATTAGTTATATAGATAGATGTATTGAGACATACTGCTATTAACACCTTTAAAACATTTATATGTTTATTCAAAATGAATGATTTTCATTTTCCACTAATTACTCATTGTTGATAAGTTCAGCCCACTTTATCTTGTATATGCTTTCGAAAATGATTACACCCGTGTAATTTGGAAAAAAAAAGTACTTGAAAAATTATTTTCAAAAAAGCTCCTATAAAATTTATATTTGGATTACTATTATAGTTGTTCATAAGTTAACTATAATATACATCATATATTATTTTAAATTCATTTTTATTATAGGAAGCTTTAAATTTGTTGCCATATTTGTGTTTTGAACTTAGTTGTTTCATTAATTGACATGTCATCTTGAGATCAAGTTTTGTGATGCCATGTCAGCGGCTTTGGCTTTTGCATTAGATAAATATATGATATAGAATATAGATAGTAGATTCGGTCTCAATCTCTATTTCATTATGCTTTTTACCAAACACCCCAAACAACATCCCCTCTTTACTAAATAAATAGGCATCCTCACAAATTTTTCCTCCAAAAAATATCTTTCTAAATAAGGTAATAATTATGTATACATTAACTACGTAAGTTAACTAATAATTATAATAATTTATTTCATTAACTTATTATCTTTTCATTAAAATTAATCTTTTCATCAAATTATATTTTTTTTGACTAAACTCTAATCTACAATCTTTTAATTAAAATATTTTAATTAAAAAATTGTATCGAACTATGATTTACTAAATATTTTACTGATTCTATTATTTGAGAATGAACTTGACTCATACTATTTATAAAACAAAATTTTAAACCATTTTAATTACTTTAGAAACAAAAAATTGAGAAGATTTATAAATCTGAATCATTAGCTTTGCGGTATAAAAAAATATTTATTTACAAAAATACATTTCAACATGCTACTCAATTCTTTTAATTAATTTTCAGTTTTAACTTTTTATTTCTCAAAGCAAAATGCAATGATGAGAAAAATGAACAATTAATTAGATAACACTATTATATATCTAATTCAGTAGAAATAAAAAAAAATTATAAGCCGTGCATTGCACGGGTCTAACCTAGTTTTAATAAAATTATTAAAATTTCCACCAACTGTTTTCGATGGAAATATACGAGTCCTTTTATTTGTATGTGAACAAGTTGGAATTGTAGTTTCCGTAGAATCCTTGTAAGGTTAGAACACTAAACGCTAATAACACAAAATCAAATTTGATCCCAATTTTATTTAAACTGAATATATATACTCCCTATATGTTTTTATTTATGGAAATCGCAAAATCCCAGTAAAATATCTCCGTCTAGAATATGGAGAATGGCCGCCATGAAAGACCATCCATGTCGACTGCCATTAATGGAGACGAATACTACAAAACTTACAACAAGACTGTCCCAAAACAATCAAATCACTCTTTACTCTCAACTTTTCTAACTTACTTGCGGAACAAGCTACTTTCCGTTACCATGTTTTTCAACCTAGCATACATTCTTTTCCATGACGTCACTCTTTCCGAATTACTCGTCATCCCCGTCTTGACACTCGTCAGTTTCTATGGCCTGTTCTCTCGGTCCACGTGCGACACCAATCACAACGAGGAAATTTGCAACGACGTTTGCGACATATACAAGGAGTGCGACAGGAGTAATATTAATGAAGATGATGAGTCGGTGGTTCAGTCCGTGTTGGAAGGGGTGGTCTCCGTACGTAGCCTAGAGTCCCGTCTGAAAGACTGTCGTCGAGCAGTGTCTGTCAGGCGCGAGGCAGTACAAAGGATGACACGCAGGTCGTTGGAGAAGCTGCCTGTTGAGGGGTTTGATTACGAGTCAATTTTCAAGTTGAATTGCGAGTCGCCTGTTGGGTATGTACAGGTTCCAGTGGGTGTTGCGGGTCCATTGTTGTTGAATGGGAGCGAGTTCATGGTTCCTTTGGCCACTACAGAAGGGTGCGTGGTTGCGACTGTGAACCGTGGGTGTAAGGCCATCTATGGTTCGGGTGGCGCGACAAGCTATGTTTTGAAAGATGGCATGACAAGGGCACCTGTTGTTAGGTTCCCTTGCGTTGAGAGAGCTGTTCAGTTGAAGTTTTTCCTTGAGGATCCTCTTAATTTTGACACATTCGACAATTGTTTTATCGGGTATAGACACGACTACTATCCCTCCCTCTTGATTTCTTGATGACCCATTTATATTGAAATTGAAATTTTGACCTTTTAACTTAAAGTCAATTCTTTGCGTATAGACCAGACCACACCTATTCGGTATTAAACTATAGAATTAACAAATTTCTATATCACATACTCGTATAATGATGGTTGATTATAATCTATGGATTGCATAATATACTCTGTATGACCGTATTAAGTGTGTATTGTATTCATATTGGTATTTCGTATTCTGATATATGAAAAAAATACGTGATTGATTTCCAGGTCAAGTAAATATGCAAGGTTGCAAAGCATACGGTGCGCAATTGCAGGGAGGAATTTATACATAAGGTTTTGTTGCAGCACAGGAGATGCCATGGGGATGAACATGGTTTCAAAAGGCGTTGAGGCCGTCCTCGACTCTCTTAAAACTGATTTCCCAGACATGGAGGTTATTGGCATCTCTGGTTTGTCCCTTTACCACGCATCGATCTTTCCCATTGCTTGCTGTTTCCGATACCATGATTTCAGTATATAATGATGAATTTTTCAGGAAACTTTTGCACGGACAAGAAAGCAGCTGCAATAAACTGGATTGATGGGCGAGGAAAGTCAGTAGTATGTGAGGCAGTTATAAAAGAAATCATCCTGAAACAGGTGCTTAGAACTGATGCTGCAAAGCTGGTAGAGGTCAATATGCTTAAGAACTTAGCTGGTTCGGCTATTGCCGGAGCTCTAGGTGGTTTTAATGCCCACGCCAGCAATATTGTTTCTGCCATTTTCATTGCAACCGGTCAAGATCCGGCTCAGAATATCGAAAGCTCCCATTGCATCACCATGATGGAAGCTCTGAATGATGGCAAGGATCTTCACATCTCTGTCTCCATGCCGTCCATCGAGGTAAATCCATCCTTAATAAGTACCCTCTATTCTTCGTATCATGATGTTACATACTTACATTGAGTTGTGATTTTCCCAACATACAGGTGGGTACAGTAGGAGGCGGGACAAGTCTTGCATCCCAGGCCGCTTGTCTGAATGTCCTTGGGGTGAAAGGCGGAAGCAAACAGTCCCCAGGAGAGAACGCAAGGCGACTAGCCACAATTGTAGCGGCTTCTGTATTAGCGGGGGAGTTATCCCTAATGTCGGCCATTGCGACCGGAGATCTCGTAAACAGCCATATGAAGTACAATAGATCCAGCGCCAATGTTTCTGAGCTCACTTGTTGAACAAAAAGCACATTGTGCTCGTAAACAATTTTTTTTTTTTTTTTTTTTTGTGGAGGTTTAAGAAAAGTTAATACTCGTATGAGACCGTCTATGTATATAACCGAGATTTGGATTTATATTACTCGTATATTCTTTATTCATTAAAGGGGTTTAATTATGTTACAGGAAGACACTATATTATGTATCTATTCTTCTATACACAAAAGTAACTATGTTAGGTTAGGAAGCTAGAGCACACCGGTATACATAATACATATACTCTGTAGTTTGTATTCTCTTGAAAAAAGAGGTACTGAGGATTACAAAGGACCGTTTGCCCTTCTCCATGCCTATGATTTCACTCTCAATCAACTCAAGTAGGAGAACAATAAACTTTCTTTTGTTTACCACATGATATAATCCCCCAACTCCCCAAGTTTAACTAGTCTAGGACGTGAATTCGGAAAAATGCTCCCCGGGGACCTATATAATTAACAAATACTGTAGACGGAGCATATAATCAAACGAAGACCTATCTCTTCCTGCTATGCTGTACAAGTTTTCTTAAGTCAACAAAGATGCACAGTCAATGGTGAGGGTTGATCATGAGTCAGGTCCGGCACGATCACCACCACCATTTTCGGAGCTGAAAATTTCCGCTCCAAAGAGCTTTTCATAGGTGAGGAACACCGATTGAGCACAACGATCCCACAATCGTGCCATCTCTCCCACTCTTACGAAATAAATAAATCGAACTTGGCTCTCGAACATTGATTTTGCCATCTCTGTCATTTCTATGACGATTTCACTGTAAAACAAAAGTTTAGATGAGACTACAAATTTAGGAGATCCCAAAGAAATTGTTCGATGACTTTTAGTAGTGTTTTTAATATCGTGTAAAGGGCAATTCTAATGACTTCAATACTTTACCATCTAAAGTAGATGCTAAATTATTCAAAATTCGGTATTACACTGGAAACGAGATAACTGAGGTTTCACTTACAAATCCGGCATCTTGCAATCTAAGATCTTGGGAGGCGAGGTGGGATATTCGAAAGGAACCAGAAACTCAACCGAGAGATTCATTGACTGCAAAACATATAAATTGGCATCATGATAGCAAATCGAATTGAATATTTATGGTAATCATACTAGATATATGAGTAACATAAATGGATATATAGCCAACCGTTGTCTTACTCTCCATGACAAAAATATATAGAAATGCTAGACAAATACAAATATGTTCAACCATATACTCTATGCTTAATACATTTTCTTTCTACACTTCTGCCATGTCTAACGTGGCTCTCTGTGCCATAATTGTGATAAGGTTCAAGTAACTTGAATATTGTCTTGAACAAGAGCATAAAAGAGAAAAGTAACATAGGGTAAAAGGACAGGAAAAATCTACAAGAAAGCTTAGAAGAGAGCAAAGGACATACTTGGGAAGTAAACATTGATCTTAAATTATCTGCATTCGGGCTATAGGTACACCTGACTATGGTCCCGTTACTCTGATTACTCGATTCCTCCATGATTTCTATCACAGTTCCAGATAGACTCTGATTCGCATCCTTTATTTCATCCAAAAACTTTTGGTAAGGCCGCATGACGATATGATTTTTGTTTTGCTGACACGATTCACAATATCAAACTGGTCATATGAGGTGGGAACCCATTAGTAAAACAAGTTTCAATATGAATTTATTTGACACGTACCTCCAAACTAGAAGACTGTTCCACAATAGAATTGTTATTAGGAGGAAATGATGCATCCCTGCTCACAGATTCTATGTCACGCTTAGGTCTTTTAAATGGTTGTTGATCTTCATCATTCATGCAATCATAATGCATATTTTCTACAAATTTTGCCAAGTAAACGTCAATAGTTAGCGCATTACTGGGATCTAGATATGCAATATCAGGCAATTTATCCATCTCAATGATAGCTGAATTCATATCATTCACAGCACTGGCTAAAGTTTCCTTACTAGCCAACTTAACCTGAAACACAGAATAATACTCACATCAGTTAGTTTGTATGGGTCAATGGCGTGTACGTTTTTGGCATGATCATCTCATATGACAATTAATGTACTTCCAAATTTAAGCAGTGAATAGTAGATGACCTTTAAAAGAGAAAACAAACAGATGTAAAATCATTGTTCGAGTGATAGTACTCACGACTTGGGTTCAAAACCCACCATCTTCGGAACTGTTAACAAACAAAAGACTTGAACACATACCACGTCCAATAAGCGGTCAATAGGCTGCTTTTCAGGATGTTGCTGGTTGGGCTCTAGGCCAGTGCTGTCGTATAGCATTGGCGAACCCGACAAAATCTCTGGTGCTCCGACAGTTGGGACCAAGTCTTCTAAAATAAGATGTTCTTGAGGGTTACTTGCTTCCTTAACAGTCTCAATTTCGCCATTGTTTCCAGAAGACGGTGTCATAGGGGTTGAAGGTGTAGAGCTCTGAGAGGGTTTAGTGGGAATAGAGGACTGTTTTGAGCGAAAGGTAGCCAAGTTAAGCCATGATTCAAGAGAATTTCCTGACGATTTTCCCCTCGGCTTAGAGCATGGCTTCTTAGATGTCCTAATGGTGGCATTAGTGGATGACTTGCCCATACCTGGGAGTTTGGAAGGTGTATTACAGATATTTGGCACTGAAGCTGAGTCAACTGGATGCTTTCTCTTTTCTAGTTGACTAACTGACTGCTGAGTTTGTGGAGATTGGATTTGTCGATCGTTCCTCATATTAAGATGCTGAATTAAATTAAACAAACTCATATCAATCATTGTAATACAACAATAACAAATGCTGTCGGAAAATTTCCAACCTAAACTTGTCTATCTATCCCAGTATTGATAACACAGCGACATTGTTCTCGGGAACCAATAATGAAAAGTTTGTGTCATAAGTCATAAGGAGTACAAAACTGACTGAAAGGAGATATATACTTACATTGTCATAATTTGCAGATCCATGTGTAACCAAGTTTGTTATTGTATTACTCTTCATATCCATTTGTTTAGTGGAAATTATAGGGCCACTTGAAAACCCAGGATTAATTGTCGATGAAGAAATCAGGGGTTGGTTCATATGTACTGGATTAGAGGCCATCCTCAGAAGTGAAGACAACTGGTGTGCTTGGTTCATAGCAAAACTAATACCATTTTTAACCACTTTATTATAGTACTCAATAACAGTATTCATGTTATGGCGTAGTTTCTGCTTGTCAAATTGCATCAATTGATTTTCGGTAATGCTCAGAAATCTGATCATTTGTCGGACTGAAAGAATGTGTTTCTTTAAGGTTTCACACTCACCGACACTTTGAACCTGCATCAGAGAATTGTAAAGAGGATATTTTTAATTACTCTCTGATAGGTCATACGGGAAAAAGACTAGAAATAACTCGTAAGTACCTGAGAAAAATGGCCTTCCATAGTCTTTAACCATTTGTGAAGTTCAGGCAAGTATGCGAGTTTGGCACGTTGAAACTGATTTTACACGGGAAAGTTTTAGTAGAGCTCCTTGTCAATGGTACGTACTAGTAGAGAACAAGTTACTGTCTAGCTTAGTGGGTGTAGTTATGACTAGGGATGAAAGCCGTCAATATCGAAACTGAGATTGTGACTCCCTTTAAGACAAAAATAAAAAGAGAAATTGGGGAGAAGAAAAGAAACCAGTTGTAGTGAAAATATATACCTGATCAATGAGAAGCTGAAGATGATCCAGTTTTGTAGTTCCGGAATCAGAAATCGATGACAATGCTGCAAGAAAACATAAAAAAGGAAATGTGTCAGGTCAAACAGGAAAAAAGCTACAGAAGAAAAGTTAACTGAAAGACAGATTATTGTGCTAGATCTGGAACTATGGCAGTAGTACTATTAAACTGGTACAAACAGAATTTGGTGGTTCTTCTAACCTGATGCACCAGAATAATTCTGAGAGCGAACATAAGGACTCGACCTTTCAACCCCGTTTAACCTACAGTCGGGATACTGAGTTATAGGTCCTTGTGGATTGATAAGATGACCTCTGTTTTGAGTTTGTTGAATCTGCTGTCCCGACTGATGATTCTGCACAGCCAAAATTTTTGGTTGTTGCATTGCAGGAATCTGCATCCGAGATGGCTGGTATTTGCTTGAGACCAGGTTCGGGTTTTGATTAAAGTTCTGCTGAGCAGAACTGGACTGGATAATAGGCCTCGGAATCACATTTCTTTCCAGCGGATTTCCTAATTATTATCAAAAGGTTCATGTGATCAGGTATTGACTTCATAACCATCTCCTTAATTATCATAATTAACATTACGAGAAGCTAATGTATGTGACTATCACAATCTCCTAGCATCAGAACAATGTTGTTATACATGAATTAATATACTTTCTTTGATCCAAATATATTGACGACTTCATTTTCCCTTGAGAATATATCGATACCATTCACTTTAAACTGTGAAACAAGGTCGACTTTGAGCAGCATTTGTTGACATAATAAAATCACTATTTAGTTCTTTTTAGAAAAAAGAATATGAAATTTAATTTTCGTAAAGAAAACATAATTACAAGAAAAAAAAAATTAATTTTCTTATCAATATTTTTCTTGTACCTGTAATAGGTGATGCAGAACGCATATTGGTGATATGAGCGAGCTTTTTTTCGATTATCTTTATATACTCATCCTGAAAAACAGATTATAATTAAGTTACAGAAAGTCAAGATTAAACCAGTAAAGAATTTATAGTGAAGATAACTAGTTTAGCAGCTTTTGATTAAAGGATCATTAGATGTTACGGTAAATAATTACCCGACTTGTCGCCTTTACAAAAACCTTCTGCTCAAACTTTTTTGCTAACTCATCAAGCGATTGAAGATGCTCAGGATCATTAAATTTCTGTGTACAATCTTTCAGCCTAGTCTTGATTCTACATTTACAATAAATAATCAACATACAAAGTACTACTATACAACAACATTAATCTAAGAAGTAATAAATGATTTCTTCAACGTAAACAACTATTCTAATATATGTTAGTATCTTGAGTTTAGATATTGAAATCATAATCAAACCCTCATTATCCATTAAATCGACTCAATGAAGCATATTAAAAATTGTCCGTGCCTGTGTTATTGTTTTAGGGTAAAAAAAACACTTGTAAGTTTTAAGTTGTAGATAAGTAATTGACAATGCCAACTACAAATACAATACAAAGCCCTAATCCTAAAATAATTTATACGGGACGAAAACGAGTGATTCTGAAACTCGATAAGAAAAAGCATTAGCTTATAATTTGAAAAGAAATACTTACAAATGCAAGCCAGTTTGACGAAAGGGAAGATCCACTCCCATGGGAACAGCACTGTCGTTCATTGGTTCCTAACAATTATAAACTGCAAAGCAAACAATTAATCATTATTACCTCTAATTTTGTTGTACATTAGGGTAACTACTACTAGTGCTAAATTTATTGACAATTACATAAACTCTTTCATATAAATTAAATTAAACTTGAATTATTCACGTACCGAATATAAAATAAGCGTATGAATGAATATTAACAATCAATGAATTGATAATGAAAAGGGTAGAAGATGAATATATATTGTTATGTTACCTTAACAATGGAGATATGTTGTATGTTTTTTTTTTTTTTTTTTTTTTTTGGTGCGTAGGAGATATTCAACAATTAAAAGTACTAGTAAACTCAGGTTTCACAACCTTGTTTCCATATTTGTGCGCTTTTATATGGAAGGAGATCAAGAGATGGATTTAAAGCCCATTGTTTGCATTATATCCCCATAGGAACTCAGTGGACTATAAATCTGATTTATTACATTATATGGTATAGTTTTTGAGCATTAAAGTAAAGTTTTTGAGTTCTGTCTTAAAAATTATGAGTTTTATTATAAAGTTTTTGAGTTCATTCTTTTAAACATAAAGTTCAAAAAATTATAATATAACTCAAAAACATTATATATAAGCTCAGGAAAATTTGAGTTTGACGTCAAAAAACTAACATATAACTTATAAACATTATAAAGCTCAAAAAAAATACACAAAAACTCAAATATATATATGGAGTCTGATGTAATACATCCGATGTATAATCTTTTTTCTCATAGGAACTATGTCCACTTTTGAAAGGGCATCGATTGACTTATAGCTCCTTTGGTTTGCCCCTTGTAAATTATGGGAGTTGGAAAATCTTATGAATTGCAAAATAAAAACTTGTTTGTTTGCTCATTTTTGGCAAAGTGTTGGAATTCAATATTTCAAAGAGTTTCCAACTCCTCCATAATGGAGGAGTTGGATTACCTAGGCCTCCCCCTAGGTAATTGAAGACTCCCATGGAGTTGAATTCTTATATAGATAACCAAACGGATTTGTTAAAATCCTAAGAATTTCATGCGGGAACTAAATTCCCATGAATTCTATTTTCCTATGGAGTTGTATTTCAATGGGCAACCAAACGATGCCTTAGTAAAGGCCGCTATTGTGCGGGTTTGGATGTCTGATTAAAGGGCTTCTTATCACTATTTTCATCCCTTACTCAAAACCTTTGGTTTTCGGATGACCGAATCCAAGTGGTTGCGAGAGTAATTCTAATTTGGAGTGATTTGGGGAAAATCTAAAAGAGTCAATCGTTCTAAAACAAGTTTGCTTTATGCTCTTCTGGATAAGGTGTGAACGAATAAACCCAAATTTCCACATCTGATGTTGTCCCACATTGATAAAAGAGGAGAATAATTACCACTTTATAAGACAAGGGGCTACTCCCTCTATTGCCAATTGGTTTTAGAGTTGAACCCTCTTGGGTCTACGTTGTGGACTCTTTCTCCTCCGTTTGGGTGCGGCCCAAACCCGTTATTGAATTTAACATGGTAATAAACCCAAATTTCCACATGTGAGGGTTGTCCCACATTGATAAAAGATGAGAAGAATCTATAAAATATAATTAAAATGCTACCCTAAAATGACAAATAAACGACACCTACACAAAGCCACGTAGGATCCAAAAAACCACCTAGATTAAAATTTAATGTGATGTGGCATATTTAAATGTAATGTTGCATATTTTTAATGTGACATGGCAAATTAATGTGCGGGAATTATCAATTTATTATTACATGGCATTAATTTAAATCATTTATCTATAAATTAATTTAATTCACTTATATCTATAATATTAAAGGATATTATTATTATTCTTAAATTAATTTTGTATATTAAACATAATGTCTTCCAAAGTTTATATAACCCTTACAAATTTACATCAAATTTCATAATTTATAATTAATATTGATATTTTAATTGAAATTTTTGTAATAAAACATGTTGATAAATTTCATAATTTATAATTAAAATTGAAATTTTAATTGAAATTTTAATTGAAATTTTTGTAATAAAACATGTTAAGGAATTAATTAAACCTCTTCATATTACTAAACACTTACCATTATTAACATTTTCCTATTTAATTCATTGTTTTTAAAATTTTTGTAATAAAACATGTTAATAAATTAATAAAACATCTTCATATTACTGAACACCCACCATTATTAACATTTTCCTATTTAATTTTTTTTTTAAATAAACATGGTAATAAATTGATTAAAACTCTTCATAATACTTAATACACATTAAATTAATTAAAAGTTTTTCCTATTTAATTAATTTTTGTAATATAATATGTTAATAATTTTATTAAAACTCCTTATATTACTTAACACCCATAATCTTCATTAACATTTTATCCTATTTAATTCATCTCTTGAGGTCCTCGGCAATCAATTATCTAATTTAATAATGCCACAAAATAAATTAAAAATTAAATTAAAATATGGGAATTTATGGTTGTGTAATGACTATAAAACCTACAATACCTATAATAGTTTCTATTCACTTTATTTATTTAAAATATGCCTATTTGTCATGAGTTTCTAAGTTGTGGATTGTATTTTATGGTTTAATTTAATTATTTGATTATATTGAGTATTATTGTCGAGTATTATTGTTGTTGTTGTTGTTGTTGTTGTTGTTGTTGTTGTTGTTGTTGTTGTTGTTGTTGTTGTGCCCCATAAAGTATATTTTAATTTGTTAGGTTGCAGGTTTTATGAATCGTTTGCTTTATATTTGAATTCATGTTTTCCAGTTGGTTTAATTTAAGTGACTTACATGTGACAATGTTTTGATTCGTTTGTCAAGTTTTTGCCAGGTTAATGTTTTATCTTTTGGTCAATTTTTTTTATATATAACTTTAAAGCACCATGAAACGTATGTGAATGCAGATAAGGCAACCATCACGTGGGTAATCTGAAGAGGGAAGAAATACAAAATGCACGAAACTGAGGTAAAATTAAAGGTAAAAAAACGTAAGGTAGAAACTGATAAGTAATGGATGATTGTTGATCTCAAAATAGAAGTCTTATAATACTTCTTTTAGTAATGTTACTATTATACTTTCTCGATCAACCTATTTGAATTTGTATTTTTGTATTCACGAGTATAATCATCTCTAACGTATATTTTTCTTTTTCATTTTATATGAACTATTATCAAGGCATGTAATAAAAAGAAGCGAAAGTGAACCTTCGGGTAAATAATAAATAGTACTTCCTCCATTTCATTCAATTCCATACATTTGCCTTTTTGAACACTATTCACAAGTAGGGAGAATTTTCGATACAACTTCTAATATATAGCATAAAATCTAGTCATATGAGATCTTGTTTTAATTGTCTTACCGAGTACATTGTGAATAACAAATTTTTATAATTTTTACTAATATGTAACTAAAGATATGAACAAAAAAACGTGCATTGATATACGTGTACAAAGCAAATGTATGGAATTGAATGAAATGGAGGAAATATGATTTCTAAATTCTACTTCGTATGTTTTTAAGTTTATGTGTTTTTTTTTGTCAAAACAGGAATAATACATAAAAATTACTCTCATAATTTCCTTAAAAAAAACTACTCTCATAATTAATGGTAAATAAATAACTACAAATAATTGAATGAAAAATCTTTAAAATTTCACAATTTACTTTTTGAACCATCATGACAATAATTAATCATTTTAATTATGTCATTTCCTCTTCCAATTTAAGTTTTCTCTAACTTCCGCCTTTTGATTGTTTTCTATAAAATTTACTTTACTTTTTTAAGTGGTTTATGTTTTTTTAACCATTATAAGATGATCGTTGATCTCAAAATGGAGATCTTATAATATTTCTTTAAATTTGTTATTAAGCGTATATTGTTATGTAATTTTACTATTATGCTTTTCTGATCAACCTATTTGAATTTGTATTTTTGTATTCATGAGTATAATCATATCTAACATATATTTTTCTTTTTCATTCCATATGAACTATTATCAAGACATGTACTAAAAGGAAGCGTACTAAAAGGAAGCGAAAGTGAACCTTTAGATAAATATTATGGTTTCTAAATTCTAATCCGTATATTTTTAAGTTTATGTGTTTTTTTAAAACCGGAATAGATTATTTTATAGTCTTTAATACTATTTTTTTTATATAGGATCGTGGACATAAGTATAACAAGAGATGGATCAAATTCTTGAAATAGTAATAAGGAACTTAAAAAATTTTATGAACCTTTTGGAATTCGGATTTAGGGAATATAGTTTTTTAGATTATTGAGCAATTGAAATGAAAATTTAATTCTGATGGGGCATATTCTGCACCGTTGACCAAGTCAACACACTGAGCAAGGTCAGAGACATCCACAGCAAAGTCAACGACTCAGACAGTCTAGCCGATGCAACCTATCGGCCTGTCACCTGGGTCCCGGCCTGGCACCTAGCCAGCCGGGAGACATGTCCGCGTACTCATATCCAAGACCCGTCGGCCGGCCTGCCATAGGTCCATCGGCCGAGGGTAGAACGGTCTTTCCACCTGCTAGCCACTTGGCCACTTGGCCACTACGTGACAAAAGGTGAAAGTCTATAAATACTCCTCAACCTTCATTGAGGAAAGGATCCCACAACTTAACCTAAATACACTATTCATCTGGTAATATCCTCTTTATCTCTCTACAATACATACCTAGCCAAGTAACACAACTTAATCCTTTAAGTTTACTGACTTGAGCGTCGGAATGAGTACGCTTGGCCCAAAGCCAAGCCCTCAGTTCGTTCAGTGTTGCAGGAGAGGCCGTGAGGAAAGATAGAAGCAAGAAGGGTTCAACTCAAGACATTATTCTACAAGCCAAGGGTGGTAACGATACTTGCTCTGGAATTACACCCGGAACAATTGGCGCCGTCTGTGGGGAAAGACACTAGAAGCTAGTCACATTCATTCCCAAACAAAACAACAAAAACCCACTCAAAAAGCTAAGAAAATGTCGAAACAACAAGACGCAGTCGTGACCGACGAAACCGCGTTCTACCAAGATGATGCTTTCAACAACTCTGGAGTCGTGCAGCCCTCCACCGGCGGAGCAATCCAACCAGAGTTCGGGATGCCAATAATACCCGTCACGCCGCTGCCAGCCAACCAGGTCACCATCATGGGGCAGGTGGTTGACGTAGCGAAACTGAAAATGCTCCTGGACCTAATCGCATGTCGCCGCTCACCGTCACGCCGACAAGAGCGGCGGAAACCGTCCAGGAGATCAGGGCCCTAAACGTGACTCCAAGAAATTTGAACGGAGCACTAGGAGAAGCTGACCCAGTAAAGACGCCGGGGGAGCCCAAAGTGGGCGCGGTAGACCTAAGTCCTTCCCGCACTCGTGGGAGGACAGCGTCCCCGCCACACGAACGAGGCTCACCCCGAAGGAGCCAGAGGAGTCCGACTCAGCAGAGTTGGAGAAGAAGTCCGAGTCGAAGAAGGAGCCCCTCCCGCTACGGGGGGAGGAGCCAGGTTAGGGATGCGAGGAGCCGATCGCCGCGTGTCGTTCGACACGTGGTTAGGCAGCCCCTCAACGCCTACGTCCTAGAAGTCCCGGTGCCAACTAAGCTCAAGTTGCCACCTATTTCATACAAAGGAGATAGTGATCCATCCGACCACGCCGAGGCTTTCGAGTCTTACATGTCGGTATGGGAACGACTGATGAGGTCTCAGTGCCGAGTTTTCCCAACAACTTTGCATGGGATGGCTCAGAGCTGGTACAAGGGGCTTCCCGACGGCTCGGTGTACTATTACGCCGACCTAAAGGACGCGTTCCTAGCCCAGTATTCTTGCAACAAAAGGAGAGCCGTGGAGACATCTGACCTCCTGACTATCAGACAGGAGGGAGGCGAGTCTCTCCGGAGCTATGTGAAAAGATTTGATGGAAAGGTCCAGCATATTCGAGAAATTAATCCGAGCCGAGGCCTTCGCGATGAAGGGCCTCCCAAGGGAGCCTTAAAAATGAGCTCATCAAAAGCGGAGGCCTGGGTTTGGACGCCGCCAGGAAGTTGGCCGACCAAGCCATCAAGGTAGAGGATTATCACAAGACCTGGGTAGATCCCAGCGAGACCGAGCACTCAGAAAAGAAGAACCACCGGGAGGACAACCCGGATGAAAGACGCCGTGACAACAACGGGTCTCGGTCCGATGAAAGACACCGTGAGAATAATAGGTCACGGTCGGACAGATCCGCCCGGAAACAGGACTCGGCGGGCGCCGGGTGGAATTCAGGAACGTACCACCAGAGGCGGTATAGTGAAAAAACCCCTCTCGTCGTATCGCCCGCCGAGGTCTTCGCCCGAGCAAAACGAGGGCCGAAGTGGGAGAGACCCCCAAGCCAAAAAGCGACGGCGACACGAGCGATCTTTGTGAATATCACGGCCACACCACCATCTAACCAACGACTGCCGGCATCTAAAGAATGCCATCGAAGAGCTGATCCGGAAGGGGAGCCTCGGCAAGTACGTTGCCAAAGGCCAAAAAGATGACGCCGCAGTTCAGATAGGAAATCCGTCTTCGAACGGATAGGGGTGATCCATGTTGTCATCGGGGGCAACGATAACGGAGGGTCCGCTCACGGGCAAAAACGACACCTGAACGAGCTATATCAGGCCATCAACTTTGTGCCCAACGCAGGGACCCCCTCTACCAGCGTCCCCGACATGACTATTGGAAGGAAGGACTATGAAGGAGTCATCGCTCCTCACAGCGACCCACTTGTAGTCAATTTAGACATATCCAACCACCTAGTCAAGAGGTGCCTGATCGACACAGGCGCATGCACGAACATCATGTTCAGGGAATGCTTCCTCGGCCTCGGCCTAAAAATAAAAGACTTAAGCCCCTGCACCAACCCACTATACAGCTTCTCTGGGGCCGGCCTGGTACCACTGGGATCAATCAGACTCCCGGTGACGTTCGGCGAAAAGACGGCGGCCAAGAACATCCTAGCTGAATTTGTGGTCATCGACGGCTCGTCCGCATACAACGTTCTGATAGGCCGGGTTACCCTGAGCGAGGCCGACGCAGTGATGTCGATCCGGGCCCTAACACTGATGTATGTCTCGGACCGGGGGGAAGCGCATAAGCTTGTCTCCAAAGACGAGAAGGATGAGGTGATCAACATCCAGATAGCTGCCCGAGGATGCAATATGCAATCCCTCAAAGAGGCAAGGAAGTCCGAAAAAGGAAAAGGTCCGTCCTTACAGCAGGAGGGCGACCTCATGGAGACAACTAGTGGCCGATCGGGAGGTGTGCCTGTGATGAGCCATTAGGGGGTTGGTAGTCTTGTAAAAATCGATGTAGCGGCGGAGGTGTCCAAAACAGCTGTGGACACCCCGACGCATGTCTTTACCTAATGAAAAATCATCCAAACCTTCCATCAAAGTGTAAATTTTTCCCATCAGTTATCTATCAAGAAACCGACGCCGGCTCACACTGTCATACCGACAAGAGCGGCAGTCGTTGTGAAGAAATACAGCGCTGTCGCAGTCACCCCAAGTAGTAGACGCCACGGCAGTCACCCCAAGAGGTAGACGCCGTCGCAGTCACTCCAAGTGGTAGACACCACGTAACACGCTATCAAGAAACCGACGCCGGCTCACACTGTCATACCCACAAGAGCGGCAGTCGTTGTGAAGAAATACAGCGCCGTCGCAGTCACCCCAAGTAGTAGACGCCACGGCGGTCACCCCAAGAGGTAGACGCCGTCGCAGTCACTCCAAGTGGTAGACGCCACGTAACACGCTATCAAGAAACCGACGCCGGTTCACACTGTCATACCGACAAGAGCGGCAGTTGTTGTGAAGAAATACAGCGCCGTCGCAGTCACCCCAAGTAGTAGACGCTTCGGCAGTCACTCCAAGTGGTAGACGCCACGTAACACGCTATCAAGAAAACGACGCCGGCTCACACTGTCATACCGACAAGAGCGGCAGTCGTTGTGAAGAAATACAGCGCCGTCGCAGTCACCCCAAGTAGTAGACACCACGGCAGTCACCCCAAGAGGTAGACGCCGTCGCAGTCACTCCAAGCGGTAGACGCCACGTAACACGCTATCAAGAAAACGACGCCGGCTCACACTGTCATACCGACAAGAGCGGCAGTCAATAACGAGGAGCACTCACCGGCTGATACCGTCACACCGGCAAGAATGGCAATCATCCTCAAGAAATAAATACCTCGACGGTCTCTACCAGCGCAGTCGATACTCGCAAAGTGATCAAAACGCCTTAGAAGCGTCGCACAGTTGAGGAACACACTCTAAGACCGCCTCGGCCAAGCCAAGGCGGAAACAGAGGCAAAAGAAAAAATAATAATAATAAAACAAAAAACGCTAAGTACAGATTGAGATGCTCAACTATTAGCACAAGGGAAAGGAGAATGAGGTAAAAACCTCGGCCAAGCCGGAGGCAGAAGAAACGAGCTCTTATTAAATATGTTCAACAAAATTACAAAAAGATTACAAAGACAAAAGGCAAAATGGTAGACACAATATCCCTATGTCTGTTGCCGCTCGCCACCAGCGGCGGTAGTAGCGTCTTCTTCGTCGGGCAACCCAGCAGCTTTCCGAGCAGCCTCATCTTCAGCAGCCTCGGCCTTGGCCTCGGCATCATCAGCTGCCCTCATCCTATCGGCCTCCTCCTTGGCCGCCTTAGCCTTCTCAGCAAGGGCTGCTTTCGCAGCGGCCGCCTCCTTCTCCATTTTCGCTCTCACCGCCTCCTTGGCCTTCTCCGCCACGGCTTTCTCCTTAGCCTCGAGCTTGTCATCAAGCAGCTTGTCAAATTGGCCCCACGGAAAGGAGCCGGCAAGAGGGAAAAGCTCCCCGATCACTTCCCTAGCAGCATCTTCGGACAAATCCCGGAATTCAGCGCACAGTTTGGGGAGCATAACGGTTTGGAGCATCTCAATGTCCTTCTCCTTTTGCCTAATGATGGCCTCTTTACCCCGAACCACCTCCGCCTGGGCCTTAAACAGCTCCCTGGATTCATTCCTCTGCTGGAGATAGAGGTCGGCACGCCCCTGAACAAGGTTACATTTCTCCAACAGCTTCGCAGCTTCGGCCGCCGCAGCCTCGACCTTGGCTCTCTCAGCAAGGACCTCCTTTTCAGCGGCCTCCCTGAGCTTTCTCTCAGCCAAGAGCGCCTTCTCAACGTCTCCCCTAAGCCTCCGCTCATTAAGGAGATCCAGCTTCGCCGACGCAGCCCACCGCTTAGTGGCATTACGCTCGAAAATTGCTCGAGCCACGGCCTTCTCCTGCTCCATGAGGCGAGCGCCGGTAACCACGTTCTACCTCGCCAGCTCCTTAATCAGCTTCGTGCCTTCCTCTATAAGCTGGGAGACGGAAGCCTTTTGGGAGAGGGAGACGGTGGTGACACTTTGATCACCAGCCTGCAGCTGCAGCTGAGAGAAGGAAACCTTCTGGGATGAAGAATTGACGGTGACGCCTTGATCACCGACCTGCGCGGGGATCCCCTCCGCTTGCTGCCCAATGGGAGCGGAAGCCGGCAGTGGTTGGTCTACAAAATTTAATAAAGGCATCAGCATTAACATATTTCGACTAAATTTGAGCCACAGGATAGATAGGTACCATGTTTGGCCTTCTTGACCGGAGGAGGCACTTCCTTGCCAGCGGTAGAAGCTGTCCCTTTCCTCTTACGGATAAGGGGAGATCCCTCTGCATCAGAGTCCCCCTCATCGGGAATATCGACAATCTCCACCTTCTTAAGGGAGGGGATGGGAGTTGGAACCGGTGTCGACGCCGTTGCCGCTGAGGACTTTGTTTTCCGCGTCCGACGCACTACGCCGCTAACAACCCTCGCCTGCGCTTCCTCCTTGCTCAAGACCTTCACCATTGCCCATAAGATCATTCGGCGACGTCCTGCGGTCATGGGCTAGAGCCTTGGGATGCAAGTTAGCAACGGTTTTATCTTTGTGCAGCCCCATTCTCCGAAGGATATCCTCAGATAGGTCCGGTCCAAAGTGATCTGCAAAAGAAACAAAGAGTCAAGTAGAGGAAATAAATCGAGGTTCGAAAAGCAGGAACATTGAGAGCGGTGATGGGCCTCACACCGACCCCACTCACCCCGTTCTAGGGCCGGTATGAGGCCGACATAGCAAAGCGGCTCATCCCGAGAATGATCTCGCGTCGGGGAATCCATCTCTTCGGCATCCCACTCTTGTCCACCTCAAAAAGCCTCATTGCCAGCCTCTCATCCTCCTTGAGATGGACCTTGCTGGCATCCATTTTCAGATGCTTCCGAGTGACCCATCTGTCATGCTCCGCCCTAGTCTCACACCGCAAATTAACTTGGTGCTGGAAGGAGCGGGGCAGTGGATAGTCATCCGGCACTTTAACGTACACCCACCGACCTTGCCAGTCCTTGCAAGAAGAAAGTTTGTCAACAGAGACATAACCTCGCTCCGTTTGCACACCGTACCATCCGACGCGGCGTAGATCGATGGTTTAAGATGATGAAGTCGGCGGAATAAATTCACCGTCGGAGCCTCTCCCTTAAAGAGACAAAGCCGGACAAAACCGATTATGGTTCTCATAGCCAGGGTGCGGTTGGGCAACGGCGCGTTCATGGCTCTAATTATGGCCATAACGTACCCATTCAATGCGAAACCGGAGCCCGTACTCCAAATGCCGCATGTATACGCTGGTGTGGCCCGGTGGAGGACAACAGACGGATGACCCTCCCGGGGATAACAATTTCGTATCCCCTACCAAAGAAAAAAATGGCCCTCGAAAAATTTCTCGCCGAACAACGGCAAGCTTATGGGACCAAGCACGATCAAGGCGAACCTTACAGGCATCGCCGTGATCCATGACGTACTGTCTCCCCTCACTAGGACGAGAACTTTCCTCCTCCTCACCGAAATCATCACCAAAATCACCATAAGAATCATCATCCTCCCATTCCTCCAGATTTGAAGATCGACTTCAGGAGAAGGAGACCTAGGGCTCCCCAACGAAGGTTTACTGGGTCCAGCATCGGCAGAAGACATGTTCACAACAAATTACTAACGAAATAAGAGATGAAAGAATTCGTTCGTTTACCTTAAAAGAAAAACACTCGCCGGATCAAAGACTCTGAAGATTGGAAGAAAAAGGAAGCCCTTGAGAGTTTAGAAAGATGAAGATTTTGGAGAAAATTTGAGAAAATGAAATTAGCGTCCAAAATCACGGAAAAACTGCCCTATTTATAGGAAAAAGCCCATAAAGAAGGACCAATCGAGCACAGCCCCATGAAGCGACAGCCAATCGTTGGCGAGCGACACGTGTCGAGCATGCAACCACGGAATGTCAATCGTCGCAACAGTTAAACGTCAATCAATGCAACAGTGACCAAGCGTTTTCAACACGCCCATTCACATCTCTTCGACTATTCATTTTCCTCAACAAATTCCCAGGTATCTAGTCTCCGCCGGCCACCTGATCAACCAAGCTAGGAAGCACCGGCCGGGGGCAATCAAAATCAACCTAAGACTCTCACCGGTCTCGGCCAAATCATGTTCTTTTCCACATCGGATACCCTTTACGAATCCATGTGGAGGGGGGATATGGTGTATGGTACGGCCTCAACATGACCAAGCCGACGAAGATGCTCGCCGATGAAGAAATTTTTACTTATGCAGAATATATGCTCAGCATACATCGGAGCCCACACCACGGCATAGACTACGCTGGGGGCAAATTGATGGGGCATATTCTGCACCGTTGACCAAGTCAACACACTGAGCAAGGTCAGAGACATCCACATCAAAGTCAACGACTCAGACAGTCTAGGCGATGCAACCCATCGGCCTGTCACCTGGGTCCCGGCCTGGCACCTAGCCAGCCGGGAGACATGTCCGCGTACTCATATCCAAGACCCGTCGGCCGGCCTGCCATAGGTCCATCGGCCGAGGGTAGAACGGTCTTTCCACCTGCTAGCCACTTGGCCACTTGGCCACTACGTGACAAAAGGTGAAAGTCTATAAATACTCCTCAACCTTCATTGAGGAAAGGATCCCACAACTTAACCTAAATACACTATTCATCTGGTAATATCCTCTTTATCTCTCTACAATACATACCTAGCCAAGTAACACAACTTAATCCTTTAAGTTTACTGACTTGAGCGTCGGAGTGAGTACGCTTGGCCCAAAACCAAGCCCTCAGTTCGTTCAGTGTTGCAGGAGAGGCCGTGAGGAAAGATAGAAGCAAGAAGGGTTCAACTCAAGACATTATTCTACAAGCCAAGGGTGGTAACGATACTTGCTCTGGAATTACACCCGGAACACCCGGAACAAATTCATAATACATGGAGTAGATACCGACCATACCGTTGAATCATATCTAATATTTTTTTATCGATATAATAAATGTTTGTCGGATGTAAATAATATTTGAAACATGCACGTGTTGATAAGATTTCAAAGATATTTCTATGGGATGGTTGATGGAGATCAGGTCTGGAAATATTTGGAGATGACTGTACTGTGGTATTGAGTTTACAACATAAGGCATCATTGAAGATTTTTCCATACGGAATTTATTACATACGGATGGTTTCAACTTTTAATATTTAAAAAACTGACTTTATTATATTGCGGAGTAAAACACACGTATATATAATGAGTCGTTTTTGTCATTGCTTCGTTGTCAAGTTTCTCAAAATTAGTAGCTATCGCATTGTCACTTGCAGGATTCGATTTAAAAAAATAAACCAAAGTTGTCAAAGAAATAAGATATTAACTGTAATACTACGGATTTTAATAAGCTAAGTACTCGACCGAGTAAAGGCCACTCGCCGGAGTAGTGCAAATTGTGTATTCTGTTTTGGTTCTGCCGAGTATGATGAATACTCGACCGAGTAGAGGGTACTCGGCCGAGTATACTCTATACTCGACCGACTATCCGATCTGGCGTGTAATTATTCAGCGGTTGATGCGGGAGTGTTTAGGGATTATTTATTTGTTAAAACAGTTTCTAAACGCCATTTCACAACCCTAATCACTTTTACGATATTCTAATCACTCCCAAATCTCCTACTGTGTGTGTAATCATCGTATCTTTTGCATTCAATCCTTCATCCTTTTGTCGGTAAGTCTTTATTCCCATGTTTGTTGATGATTAATTCTAGGGTTTGCCTTTAATCATGAATTGGGGGAAATGGGGTTTTGCAGTTAGTGATTGGAATTATGTGATTGTTGTTGTAGGTGATGATATGGTATTTGTTATGCATTTGTGTGGTTCATTACAGCATAGCAGATTGCGGAAAGGTAGACTTTCCCTACTCGGTTACTGTTAATTGATTTAAGACTGTGCTTGTGTTGTAATTGTTGTTACCTGCTGATCATCGGAGTATGGTTGTTGTGTTATGACGGTTGTGGTGTTGTGACAGCTGTAATGCTGTGGTATGTGTGATTGTGGTGGAGTCACTTGCGGGAGTGGCTTCACACCCTAGTTCGCCCTCCGTGGAACCCGTCACGGGAGGGGATGTGCACATTAAGGGACAGGGATTTTTAGTCGCTCGTCGATGAGCTGGACTTTGTGGGATGAGCTGCGGTCACCCACTGGCGGCGTGGATTACCTGTTGCGATGGGTAATCTGACAGGGCTACACACTTCGGTGTGTAGTCGGTTACTATGTGAGATCGGGAGACCGGAGAGTGTGGATGATCAGCCGGTTGCATCGTTTGTTTGTCTTACATTGATTGAACAGTACTAACCCCGTTGATGTTGTTTTATAAATCCTGCGGTGATCTATTCGGGGATGGTGAGCAGATTGTGACATATAATGCAGATGTTTAGCTATGGGACAGTTATGGGAGTCATCACTCGAGTCTAGCTTCCGCCGTCAAGAGACTTAGCTTGCATTATTTGTAATTAATAGTTATTTTTCAGTTATGATTTGGTTTGGTTTTGAAAACATGTATTCGCTAACTCTTTATACTTTAATAAAGGTTGTTTGGAATTGGTAACTTTGATATACTAACCTCGGGAACCCGAGATGGTAACAGTCCTTCATGCTAGGGTAGTCCTTGGTAAGGTACCTTGGTATGAGGGGGTGTTACAAAGTGGTATCAGAGCCGACGATTCCGGCACCTAAAACAAATGAACCCAATGAACTTAGGGAGTCTAAATAAAATGAACCCGGGGAGAGTTGTTTGGAGCTACCGCAAAGACTTGGGAGACGTCCCGAAGTCGCATTAAGGCCCTTACGATCTCAAGTCGGTCACATGGGGGAAACTGCTGTGTGTTTGAGTCATGTGAGTTTGATACCTATAGTTTGAATCTTGTGCATGGTTGGATGAAATGATGAAAGAAGTGGAATGTGATAGTTGTTGAAAGATGCATCGAGGATTGTTGATGTTAAACTTTGAGCATGAATATGTTGGCATGTTAAGTGTTGGAACATGGTAAAATATGAAAGGTGAATTGTGAATTTTTATCTGATTGATATTGAGCATGAAGAATGTGATCATGTTACCTGTTTAATACAATCTTGAGAATGAAGTATGGTAGTGGTACATGTGCATATAAACATGATGATGTTAATGCTTGATGGTTGGTAGTAGCATATGGTTACGGGCAAGTGTCTATATACATGAACGTCGTGTCTAATTTTCATGTGGGTATGATAAGAGTTCACTTGTGTACTGGTTTCTTGAAGTATTGAGTTGTTGTTGTTGCCTTATGCATGTTCAAATTGTTTTGGTTTAGGAAATTTGATTTGTATGATGATCGATTATGGAAGGGTTGTCTTAAAACTGTCATAAGTTAGGTTCTAGAAACGATATTGCTGTAATTCCAATTGGAGGTGATAGATTGTCTTCTTACGATTCTAACGATAGGTCACACGCCCAAAACGACCAAGTAACGAGTGAGATATGACTGTTTTACGAAAACTGGACGATGCTGAGAATTGTGTTAGTACTCGACCGAGTAAAGTAATACTCGACTGAGTAAGGGCTACTCGGCCGAGTATTCCCAATACTCGACCGAGTAATCCTCTGTTATAGTTATGTTCGCTTCTGGATTCGAAAACTCAGCCGAGTAATATAGTTACTCGACCGAGTACCCCATACTCGACCTAGTATGCTATGTACTCGATCGAGTACTTCGATGGGTGGTCATTTTGAGTCAGTGGTTTTGTTCTTACGGTTGTTTTGAGTCGTAGGACATGTATACATGTATGTTTTGGGTCTTAAAGTGTTCTTTTATATATGTGACGGTCTTGATACGTAAGTTACCGGATGTTATGATATGGAGAATGCCGGCTTATGAGGGATAGGTGTTGGATATAAAGGACATGAGTTATATGTGGTTGTGAGCGATAGTGGAACAAGAAAAGGGTAGATTAATGGGCTAATTGAGGTAAAGAGCATGTTTTGTGAGATATGATGAGTAACATAATCGTGTGTTGAGTAATATAAAGTAAGTGTATATGGGCAAGAGTGATGTAAGTGTAAAGAAACGTGAGAAAGAAAGATTGAGGTGAAGGATATGAATAGTGACATAGTGGTATGTGTAAGGATTTATGGAGGGAGACGGTTGGGATTGTGTTGGTTAGGGATATATGTGAGAAAAGGCCGTTATAGAGGGATGAAAACAAATGGTGTATAGTGAGATCGAGTTATGCCGCGATGGGTAGATAGTGGTCGAGTTTGGGAATTTGGAATATCAAGAGGTGAGCCTAGTATGTAATTCCTTGGGAAATTAACGGTATGAGGTAAATTTTTTTGGTTTTTTAGAGATACGAAAGGGAGACACGACTAATTGAAGAGTAACTGTTAGTGTGTGGATTTGAGGGTGACAAGGGGGGTGAGAAGCAAGATGAGAGAGGATAAATGATAAGAATGATAAGATATTGATATGAATTAATGGAATTCGAGTTGTGGAGCTATGGAAAATAAGCAAATGACTAAAGATTTAGGTAGGAAGAGAAAGGAGATGACTTATTAATTGGTATTATTGAGTAAAAGGGGGGAAAGAGGGATGGAAGTAAGTTGAGAGAACGTTGACCGGAGTTAAGGAGCATAAAGGTAGGAAATTATGAAAATGTACGATAGCCTCACAAGAGGGTGTGAGTTAATGGTTATATAGGAGAGAAGGACGATATGCTAGCCATGAGTTTCGAGGTATTAAGGGAATAAAAGGCTTGTGGAGTGGATGCAAGATCTGAGAATTTGGTGGAGAATTAGGTAACGATATGATAAAGGATAGAATTGGAAATAATGTTGAGGTAGATTTTGTTGATGGATTGGATGTTCATTATTTGGGATGATAACCAAAGAGAGGAAATGGATTGTTATATTAAGAAGTGATAGTAGGAGAGTAGTCACATGAATGGTGTTGGTGTCATAGTATTGTCTCTAGTGGTTGAGGATGATGTTACTTTAGGGAAGTTAGTTGTTCTAATGAGGTTGATTTTGTGGAGGTGATTAGTATGTTTGGTTGTGAGGGAGTATAAGATGTGGATATATGAGGTGTTCGCTGGAAGTTGGGTATTGATGTTATGGCTACATTGCCGGAGGGGTGATAATTGTGTGTATGAGAGGATATGTTATGGAAGGCACCTGAGTTAAGTCCGGGATGAAAGGTATTCATTGTCAAGTGGTAACTTACGTGATCAGGATTGGCTACTTAAATTAGATTATGGGTCCATGAGGTGTGTAAAACTTTGTGTGAGGTCCTAGCCTCACGAGTAATGGTGTGGCGTGATAGCTACGAGTCGTTATATGTGTGTTCCGCGTCATATGTCATACTTATATGTGTATGTATGATATCTGTAAGTGATGGTGTGAGGTTCCGACCTCAAGAGTCATGGTATGGATAATATCCATAAGGTTGGTATTGGCGATCTCTGTCTAATACGCTGTGTCGTGATTTGGTAGAGCAGATTTAATAAAGTCTTGTGGTCAAGGAAGTTGTGCTGAGTCAGTGTTATGAGATTGTAAAAGTTCTGATGAATATTGATGTAGTTGTTATGCACTGTGCACGGTAATTCGTGTTGTGATAGGAGTATTTTCGTGTTGTCATAGATCGTTGTTTGTTTACTGCTATTTCTTGTCAGTCTCGGTCGGGGTATATAGGCCGTTGCGTTGGTTCCCGATGTTCCTTACCAGTGTCAGTATGGGTATGTTTCTATTGGTTTGTATAGAGGATGATATGAAAGAGAGTTGGGTATGGTTCTCTTGTTGTCATGGTAAAATAATATTCTGTTAATGGGACACAGTTGTGAGAGGTGGTTGGAGTACTTTTGATCTTGTTTTAGATGAGGCATTGGTGGACATAGTTGTGGCAAGAGAATTGTGGAACACGTGTGGTATGATCTGGAAACTACATGTGGTTTAGCACCTTTTCTTGGGAACAGCGAGTACGGAGTTTTGGGACTTAACATCATGTCAAGTTAAGGGTGAGTTTTGTGGTAATAAAGGAGACGAACTTAAGAAGCCTATATAAGTATGTGTAACACTTGAGGATTGTGAGATAAGACTGTGGAGATGAGTGTATATGTATATAGAAGTATGTCGTGTTGTGGTAATGTAGAAGATATGGAGTAGTGGTTATACTGAGGATTTTATGATATATGTTATGGGAGTACCGAATAATTGAGGCACGAGAACTGTTAAAGAAAGAGAGGCTTGGATATAGGAATGTTTGTAGGTGTTGAGGTTATAGTGGGTTATCGATGCCATGCAGTAGTAATGAGGATTATGGGAGGTAAAGCAAAGGACCTAGTATTAGTGAGTTACGAGGACGTAACATTTATCTTAAGAGGAGTAGGATGTGACAAGAGAGTTTGATGGTCATACAGTTTGCAATTGGAATTTTGAGTGTTGGTGCAGAGTAAGGATGGATTTGTGTGATTGCCGATTTTATTACAGGTAATGGCAGTGCTCGTAGTAGTATGATGTTTATGAGTGAGAGCAACGGATTCTGTGAGGATGTTTATATGTGTGAGTAAATTTCGAGGACGAAGTTCGTTTTAAGGATGGTAGAATGTAACATTCCATTTTGATGGTTGAACTTATTTTATGGATTGTATTGGTATTGAGTTTCTAGTGAGTGTTATGGAAGTGAGATAAGGTTGGCAACATTATATTGTGATTATTTGATAATATTATGGTGTTTTATATCGAGAGGATATGTTATCTAGTAGCGTGGTTGTTGGAGTTAGTGTTAGGTGTCCATGTTTTATAGGTTGGGTTGGAACTTCGGGGACGAAGTTCTTTTTAAGGGGGGAAGACTGTAATACTACGGATTTTAATAAGCTAAGTACTCGACCGAGTAAAACCCACTCGGCGGAGTTGTGCAAATTGTGTATTCTGTTTTGGTTCTGCCGAGGAATACTCGGCCGAGTATGATGAATACTCGACCGAGTAGAGGGTACTCGGCCGAGTATACTCTATACTCGACCGAGTATCCGGTCTGGCGTGTAATTATTCAGCGTTTGATGCGGGAGTGTTTAGGGATTATTTATTTGTTAAAACAGTTTCTAAACGCCATTTCATAACCCTAATCACTTTTACGATATTCTAATCACTCCCAAATCTCCTACAAAAATGTAATCATCGTAGCTTTTGCATTCAATCCTTCATCCTTTCGTCGGTAAGTCTTTATTCCCATGTTTGTTGATGATTAATTCTAGGGTTTGCCTTTAATCATGAATTGGGGGAAATGGGGTTTTGCAGTTAGTGATTGGAATTATGTGATTGTTGTTGTAGGTGACGATGTGGTATTTGTTATGCATTTGTGTGGTTCATTGCGATAGCAGTTAAGTAAAGGTAGGGTTTTCCTACTCGGTTCCTGTTAATTGATTTAAGACTGTGCTTGTGTTGTAATTGTTGTTACCTGTTGATCATCGGAGTATGGCTGTTGTGTTATGACGGTTGTGGTGTTGTGACAGCTGTGATGCTGTGGTATGTGTGATTGTGGTGGAGTCACTTGCCGGAGTGGCTTCACACCCTAGTTCGCCCTCCGTGGAACCCGTCACGGGAGGGGATGTGCACATTAAGGGACAGGGATTTTTAGTCGCTCGTCGATGAGCTGGACTTGGTGGGATGGGCTGCGGTCACCCACTGGCGGCGTGGATTATCTGTTGCGATGGGTAATCTGGCAGGGCTATACACTTCGGTGTGTAATCGGTTACTATGTGAGATCGGGAGACCGGAGAGTGTGGATGATCAGCCGGTTGCATCGTTTGTTTGTCTTACATTGATTGAACAGTACTGACCCCGTTGTTGTTGTTTTATAAATCCTGCGGTGATCCATTCGGGGATGGTGAACAGAATGTGACAGGTAATGCAGATGTTTAGCTATGGGACAGTTTTGGGAGTCATCACTCGAGTCTAGCTTCCGCCGTCAAGAGACTTAGCTTGCATTATTTGTAATTAATAGTTATTTTGCAGTTATGATTTGGTTTGGTTTTGAAAACATGTATTCGCTAACTCTTTATACTTTAATAAAAGTTGTTTGGAATTAGTAACTTTGATATACTAACCTCGGGAACCCGAGATGGTAACAGTCCTTCATGCTAGGGTAGTCCTTGGTAAGGTACCTTGGTATGAGGGGGTGTTACATTAACTAACTAATTTCTATGTATTTCAAGACCGTATATTTTTAAATGGATCAACAACTAATTGCTCAAACAAATATTAACAATACGATAAAAATATCAAAACTAAAACAGATAAACCCGTGAATTTCACGGGTCACAAACCTAGTTACCACTTTATAAGGCAAGGGGCTACTCCCTCTATTGCCAATTGGTTTTAGAGTAGAATCCTCTTGGGCCTGCGTTGTGGACACTTTCTTATGCGTTTAGGTGCGGCTCGGGCCCGTTATTGAATTTTAACATATTCGAACAGCTCCAAACTCCCACAAAGTTTGGTGACGACTCCTCTAAATCTTTTTTCCGATTTGTGACCCATACCTCAAGTCGTTATATTTGAAAACTGAAGCCAAGCCGGCGTACACGGCGTGTCCACAGGTTTACACGCGCTCAATAAGAGCCAAAAGTATACCCAATTCTACCGACAAAGTAGGACTCTCAAAGGGACAAAAGAGGCTATCAAAATTGAGTTCAACCCGCTAAAAACTCACCAACAAGATGAAGGACAAATGATCTTGAGGCCAACAAAGATCCGAACAAACTCCTCCGATCCTCAAAAAAGTAGAACCCCAATAATAAGAGCCCATAACAAACTATGTTTTCTTTTTCAGAGGAACCTCGCAAATTAAATTGACCCTTTTTAGTTTTTATTGTGCTCACAAATTCTCTCTCTTAATTAACCTAGAACAAAACTTGTGTCTTTATAAATTTTATTTTACCCAAGATAAAATATCTAGACCAACTAAGAAAATAAGACTTATAGAACATTAATACTAATACCCTAATACAAAACAAATATTATCTAAAAAACTAAGGAAGACAAACCCTGGTGAAATACTGAACAAGGAAATAAAAAACTAACGGGATTTATTTTCAAAATAAATCATCTGCTGAATATACTTGTTTAGTTATTTTGCTTATAAATCATGTGAAATATTTTTTTTCTACTTTATACTTTTGTAATACCTGGTTATTTGAAGAGCTATAAAGGAACACTACACCAAATAAGTCCTTCAATAACGCTTAGATAATGCAATTACCGTTTTTAAATAGAAACAAGGACCCGTTATTACAACGACCGTTGTTAAATATTATATATGATAACGTTCATTTCGTTATCTTATCTAATTGAATGTCAAAATTTAGCAACGGCTTTATTGCATGCAAAACCGTTGTTATATTTATCTATTGACAATGGTATGTAACCGTTATCTATTTTTATTGATGAAACTTTGACAACGGTTCTGTTTAAATAAACCGTTGTAAAAGTTTTGAATTCGACAACGGTTATCATTCCTTATCTTTTATTTTTGGCGGTTTGAATGAGAGGGAAAATATGACAACGGTTATTTATCTAAATAAAACCGTTGTCAAATAATTATTTACAACGGGTTGTTTTTAACCGTTATCGTTTTTAATTATTTTTTTT
Source organism: Silene latifolia (assembly GCF_048544455.1). Taxonomy (NCBI): domain Eukaryota; kingdom Viridiplantae; phylum Streptophyta; class Magnoliopsida; order Caryophyllales; family Caryophyllaceae; genus Silene; species Silene latifolia. The sequence continues at coordinate 46,091,066 of NC_133531.1, forward strand.
AAAAAAATCGTTTTAGCTTGTTTGAGCAGCTGTTGAAATGCTATTTTTTCAGCAGCGTTTCTAGCAGCTGCTGAAATGTAGCAGTCCAGCAGCTGTGCACTCCAAAATTTTATCCTGCATCAAAATATTACACCTCATGATCAATTAAACCTAGTGTAAATACAGTAGAAACAGGCTGATCAAAAGCCAATACACAACTTCCCCAAAAAAACAAAAGAAGCCAATATATAATGCTCTATAAATACACGTACATAAAGCATGAGCAAACTATTGAGACTCCGCTAATGAAACAACATAACTAACCCACATATTTCTCAAATGGGTGATGTCCTCTGGCGAATAGTCTGAGGCTTTCTTGAGTATTAGTGGAAACTATAATTCAAAATATACATAATCAAAATAGACAGAATACATAGAAGTATACAGAATTGTGTTAGGTTCATATACCTATTATTAGACTCCTCTAATAGTGAACTAATTAACTTCTTAATTATTTGTTCTTTAGATCTAGTGCATGCATAACAAAATAAGAAATTTATGAGGAAAAACAATGTCCCTTACATTGTATATAGGTTCAAAATTTTGGGCACAAATAAGGTCACCTTCCTTATTTGTTCTTGAGCTTAAAATGTTGGATGATCCTCCAAAACCAAAAGCTCCAAAGTAGAAGCTCTCATTTCGATTGCACCCAAGATTCAACCCAAAAATTCCTACTAATATTAACTATATATGTAGTAGAAATGCTCCCTTAATGTTACTAATATTTCTAGTATTACTACAACTAATAATAGTTGGAGAGTATTAGTATTTGAGAGTTGTATGAGGATTTTTGCATGTGAGGAAAAAATGAGCACAAAACAAGCATAAGCTAGAGAGGAAAAATGAGCAACAAGTGCTCTTATTTAAAGAGCAAAAACCGATTGCTCCTTAGCATGAGGGAATCTTTTTCCTCTTGTTTTACTTGTTTGTATAACATAAGTAGAGTGTAGGAAACAATTATGTAAGATGTGTCATAGAAGTGACAATCACACTTTATTCCAACACAAATGAACATGACAAAATTGAGCATCTTTTGCTCTATATGGCCGGCTATATGATGGACTCTTGGTCCATTTTTGCCTTTTGACATTTATCCCACAAATACTTATAAGTCACATGTTCAAGTATCTTACATAATTAATTATTAATGTAATCATTTAACAATTAAATATAACAATTAATAATATAATATACACTCCACTTTTGAGTAGTATACTACCATTATATCAATATATAATGGGTCCTACAATTGCTAGTTAGTTAAAATTACAACTCTTTGTAACTTTAAATAACCAATTACCTCTACTTCAAAACTTATATAAAACTTCAACTAATTTAGTAACTTAACATTTAATTACTAAATTAAATCTTATTTAATCATATTACAATAAGACATAAAATCCAACTCACGTAATTAAGGAATTAATTAATCTATCGTATACAATTAATTAAATATATATTTGGGTCTCATCCTATAGGTGTGACCTAAAGGGATTAACTGAACACCACCATCATATGACAGTAATGTCAAACTCTAATTAGCCAACCATTATCGATTAATGATGATCAGCTGACTATATAATGAATCATCCCTTACGTATTCTTAATATGAGATTTAAACATGTGATCGCACTATTGTTGAGGACACATACTCCAACAATCTCCCACTTGTCCGAGACAAGTGTGTGTCACCAATTCTCTTGTCCTATTACAATCTCCCACTCAATGCAAGGTGTCTCGCAGGTTGTACTTGCACCTTGATCACATCTTGAGTGGTTTCCTCGATCTGCAGTGTAACTGTCTGACCGGAATTATCTACCGTAGATACCTCCTGAGCGTGGCCACGCATTTCCAGTTCACTACTCCTCGAGTGGCCTTGAGATTTCAAACAACCCTGACAATGGGGTGGACAATTCCTATCGCACTATTCCCTTTGTTCAGCCACAGTTCATCATAACCCAAAATATACCCATTTGACCTCCTTTACGACAGTCGTAGAGCATAAATCAAAGCTAATCAAAAATTTGTGCCAACTTGGGCGAATAGTCTCTAGTAAAAAGAATTAACTTATAAGAATACTATAGCAGCTCTTACCACGACCAGGCTTTATGAATTACCAGAACTCTATAAGCGGTCACTTCCCGACAGAGTGTCCCATACAGTCTGCCTATGTGATCGACTAGTCATCCCATATGACTCTATGGCACTTGAACTTGCCATCAATCGCATCAATCGCATCAAACTCTAGTCACTTCGAGATGTCACCTCATATAAGTAACTAGGGGCGAATACCATGTCAATCCAATTCACTTTAATGGGGTTCAATTTGTCTCTACAACCCATTTGGATACAACAAGGTAACGGGTGAGTTTAATAAAAACTCAAACGATAAATGCGATTATCATATATGAACAGTCAATACACTATTACTACTTCATATCTTATAATGTTTAGTGTACCTTTTACACCATTCGAAATGCAATAAAAGCTTGGCAAGTGGATATACCCTATATCCATATATTCCAACTTTGTCAATTGCTATTTCCTTCTATTCAATGTTATTAATAACTTGAATTTATCTCTAAGTATTTGCCTAGTCATCTTACTAGACTTGAGCTCCTTAACTTGAAAAATGCTCCCACTGTTATCACATAACTTGTGATAAAGTCATTTGTAGAGGGATTCACCCTTAATCCCTACGTTGACCATTTTATCACAATTTACTTATATTCCTTTTATAGAATTTGCAATGCGCGAAACTAAAACACTTTTCTAGTCTCTTACTCCTAAGTCAATAAGACATCATAGGATTTCAGCAAATCCTTTTCAGTTTGGAAACTAAAGTTTGTGCAACCCTTCAACACCTAACTTAGTTTATCATCCAAACATATGAACGAATCCTTAATTCTTCTCAAGAATCTCAAGGATGTTCTTTAAGGCTTTCACAAGCTATATCATGGGAATTATCTTGTTATTGACTTATCATGCCCAAAGCATATATCACATCATGACATGTGCGTCTGTTGGCATACCTGATTATTCTAATGGCGGAAACATTGGAAATCGATTCCATGTAATCAACAACTTAATAGGTTCAGTGAACGACTATGACTCCATCATAGTAATTCCACTTCCATTAACATGAATAACCCATTCGACCTTGTTGATGTTAAACAGATACGAAAGATCTTATCCTCATAAGACTCTCAATTCTATGCCAATATTCTCTCTCATAGATTCAAAATCTAGAATACTTTGCACCATTTTCCAAGTCTCCAATCACTCTTTCACAGAAGAGAGCATTGGTACATTATTCTCAATAAGTAATATGTCATCAACATATAAGACATGGAGAAAATGATTCTGGCTCCCACTTAACTTCATGTATAATCATGATTTTTCAATCATGTGAATGAAACCATTCACTATTATCACATGAACGAAAAGTATAATCCTTTAATGCTTGCTTAAGACCATTCCAGGATCACTTAAGAAAGCTACGCATAAGATGTTAGGACTCTTAGATCTTTATATAAGGTTTTTGTGTTCCAAACACATCCTTCTCTAAATTACCATTTTAGAAAAGCGAATTTTTTATTTGCCATCCTTCATTTAAAATTAAATGCGACAATTCCTAACATAATTAATCTTGATCAACATCTTCATGTAAATCTATGCATTTGAGTACTTTAAAGCTCTATTTACCTTTAAAGAGACCCTCGCTTTTAAAGTAAATCCACTTTTGATAACAATTATCGGATTGTAATGATACGGCTCGTATGTAACAAGGTCATAATACTATCACTTTCACAAAGCAATATTTTAACCAATAAGACATGTGTGATAAATTCCCACTGAACTATGCTCCCACTCTATCTTTATAGATTATAGTTCAACTGTACTCCCACTCTATCTTTATTGATTATAGTTCAATTACTTTCACAAAGTAACACTATAAGACATGTTTGTGACGATCCAATCTACTCCCACTCTATCTCTCAGAAATACATCTATCTTCTTAAGAGATAGCTTTGTGAGTTACAAACATATATATATATGGTGGAGTATTAGGAGTTTTTCTAGACTATGCATTAGCTCACAAAAGGCCATCCCTACTATGGCAGTTTGATACATGTAATATGCGAGTCTTATCCATGTCATCTGTTAAATAGACTCTCTATTTTATGTATCTCCTGGCTGACCATCCGTTTTAGAATAATGTGTCCGTTTTGTATCGCAAGTTCCCTTCTTTATGAGTTCAATAACTCATTACAACTTTATAATTGATCTTATATAAGTAAGTTGTTACTTTTAGTAACAATGGCATAAGGAGAATCAAATTCATAGCTTATGGACAAATAATGATCTAATCATCATAATTGTCTATTTGACAAATTTTAAGTTGATAATCTAATGTTTCACTATGCAAGTAATATATGATAATGATTTTAGAACAAATGATATAATAAAATACGTGACTTGGGTTGAAAACCAAATCACAAATATCCAAAGCACAACAATTGTTTAAAGGATACAAACAAATTTCCAAGTCACACAAGGAAATTAAGATAGTTCTAAAAAATCTGAAAATACATCATAAAATCAAAGACAAAGCAAATTGAAGCCAAGCTTCCATAGATCCATCACCACGGTCGGCTACCTCTAGCTTCCCTCATGATCCTCTAAGTTTGCTTTTCTTTTCCTTGGTCCTTGCTAGGATGCCCTATTTACAATAAAAAGGGTAATCATTACAACTTGTATCAACATACCAAAGTTGAGATTGAAATATAAAAGATAGGGATAGTTATATACCTACTGGAATAACCTTTCCAGCCTTAATATCGCCAAGGTATTTTGAACAATTTCTCTTCCAATGTCCAACACCACAACAATAGTGGCACTTGTCCCCGGAGGAGGCACTGTACTTGGGCTTGTAGGAGCTAGCTTCACAAGCTTTACCTTTGGACCTGTTGGGAGTTCGCTTCTTTCCCTTTTTCCCACTTTTCTTGAAAGTTCCATTGCTCTTATGATTGACATTGAGCACATCTTTGGTGGAGCTAACACTTAGCCCCATATCCCTTTCGGCTTGCACACGCATTTTGTGCAACTCAACAAGGAAAACTTTCTTGTCTTGCATATTAAAATTCACCCATAATTGAACATATGCTTTGACTTTGTTGAGGGAATGAAGAATCCGATCAATCACGAGTTCCTCGGGAATCTCCACCTTATACATTTTCAAGGTCTCAACATGCTCCATCAACTTGAGTACATAAGGGCTAACTTTTTGGCTCTCCTTAATGTTGAGATCAAAGAATGCGGAAGCCGCTTCATATTGTACGATCCTAGGAGCTCGTGAAAACATGTTCACAAGTTTCATGTAGATCTCATGAGTGGTGCTAATCTTTATAGCACTTCTTTGGAGTTCGACCTCCATCGCAAAGATCAACACATTTTTGATCGCGGCTAACTCCTTTTGGTAAACCTCATAGGCTTGCCTAGCGGCGGTGGTGGACCTAGCAATAGGTTCGGCGGCAGATGCCTCGGTAAGGTAACGAAGCTTGTCGTCACCTTCCGCGGCCAAGCGAAGTTGCGCGTCCCAATCGGCGAAATTGGACCCATTCTTTTCTAAATTACATCGATCCATGAAGGATCGAAGCCATGACACATTGGTGAGCGTATTGGAACTAGTGGTTGCGGATGTGATTGGAGTTGCCATTACAATTGATAAAACGATTTTGACTACAAAATAGGAAGTGAAGGAAGTAATAAACATCTATCGTTTTGACAATACTTGTAAACATTTTAAACAAGTTTTAGCATTTATATAGTGACCTCTACCCAACTATCATAAATGATTCCGAGATCCAAATTCATATTAACTCGGGCACGGTGAGCCGATTCATCCCTTATTAATATAACTCAGTGGATTAACCTCTTAATCGATTCTACTTCTAGAACTCTCGTTCGATAAAAATTACTTTAATATTTATCTTTAGCCCGGAACACATGCGACTACGGTCACGAATACTTCCGTTGAGCTCAATCCAAATTTCGATGTAATAATATTTTATTACCCACTTACCCAACGTAACAAGTTTAGTACCCCGGTGAGCCGAGCCTACTTCCTCATGAAATTGGGACTCATGGTTTCTACTATTTGGTAAGGCTAATTCTCAATTATCATTTAGTGAGAGGTCTTGTCAATTTATTATCTATCACATTTTAAGTGAACTAAAGCGGTAAACTACGATAATTATAATTGACACGGTCGAAGACTCGATATGATATGCATGTGTTGTTATGGCGATTTGGCAATGCAGGTAACATATTAAAGGAAATGCAAAGCAATAATAATAAATTCCTAGTATGGCCTTCCTAAAAAATAGAAAATTAAATAATCTATTTCATATTCGAAAACCAACTCCTTTGTTCCCTTGAATCTTCAAGTGGCACGCCTTCCAAGAACTCCGTCTTCGTCGGAACACCTTTCCGAATGGCACCATCTTTGAAGAAGCTCCATAATTAAAATAATAATAAAAATACAAAGCTATTCCTATTATACATTTGTAATATGAAAAACTAGTAAAAATAAAAGTGATACAATATCACATTAAATTATAACCGAATCAATATTCCCTTTCATTACGGGTAATATCGATTAAAACTATGGCCATACTAAGATAAAATTACATAATTCAAAATTATATAAATAAAAGACATTCAACAATTGAAATATGCAGCATTATAATATGTATCTATCATGCTAAATTATGTGCCAAATTGCCCCATTTAACTTATATCGTATATATAACTCGGTTTTGTAGAAATGCGTGATAATAACTTCTTAAAATCACAAATTAACACTTAAATCACATATAAGCTCAAGTTAATTATCCTAATACTCTTAGGACTCAAAAATTAGTCATCATTCAATTTTTGACAATAATTCAACTTGATTTAATTTTTATGCTCATTTTTTACCTTAACATCATAACATTTATGAAATAAATCCAAATTAAATTACAATAATTTCAAAATTTGAATTTTAAATTTTTTAAAATTCTGAAATAATTCCATGACATTCATAATATCAAAAATCATGGTTAAAATTTTTTGAATTAATTTTGAGAAAATATAGTTGCATTTTATCGGTTTTATCTCATAAAACATCTAAAGTATACAAAAATCAATCCAATTAATTTTACAACTTTAGATATTATTAGTGGGATATTTATTCAACCTAAAATAATTTTCTCATGCCATGCAATTCGTTTTAGCGACTTATCCTAAAATAGTCACTATTTATGCCATTTTTACACTAAAAATTCATAAATCATGCTAAATGTGATCATTTCATCTGAAAATTTACATAAACTCTGTAAATCATGCATGTGATAACATATTAAAATCTCATGGACTAATTCGAAATTTAACTATTTTTAACCATTTTACCTCTATTAATCCATTTTTATCTCATAAATATCATAAATCATGCAATATTAATCCAATTAATACGAGATTTTACACACAACTTGTAAAATATTCATGTAAGGTCATATAAAATTTTCAAGGTCAGAGAGTACGTTTAGCCATTTTTAGTCATTTAACTTCCATTTATTCCATTTTTATCACATAAAAATCATAAATCATGAAATATTAATCACATTAATATGATATTTTACATGAAATACATAAAATATTTATGTGATGTCATACTAAAATATCACATCAATTAGTGATATTTACCTATTTTTAGTGAATAAAAATCCATTTTACTCATAAAAATGCAATAAAATCACTAAAAATCATTAAAATGAGCAATAAATTTCCATAAATCATACAAATGACCTAAAAATATTTTAGGACCAGAATATATAACATGCATCATTATTTCGTAGCTTACTCATATAAATCACAAATTTTTAGTTTTATATGTTAACATTTTAACTCGGAAAAATAATAACCGATTATGCATGCAACAACCTTATGCTCTGATACCACTTGTTAGGTTCATATACCTATTATTAGACTCCTCTAATAGTGAACTAATTAACTTCTTAATTATTTGTTCTTTAGATCTAGTGCATGCATAACAAAATAAGAGATTTATGAGGAAAAATAATGTCCATTACATTGTATATAGGTTCGAAATTTTGGGCACAAACAAGGTCACCTTCCTTATTTGTTCTTGAGCTTAAAATATTGTATGATCCTCCAAAACCAAAAGCTCCAAAGTAGAAGCTCTCCTTCGATTGCACCCAAGATTCAACCCAAAAATTCCTACTAATATTAATTAGATATGTAGTAGAAATGCTCCCTTAATATTACTAATATTTTTAGTATTACTACTAGTAATAGTTGGAGAGTATTAGTATTTGAGAGTTATATTAGGTTTTTTGCATGTAGGAAAAAATTAGCACAAAACAAGCATAAGCTAGAGAGGAAAAATGAGCAACAAGTGCTCTTATTTAAAGAGCAAAAACCGCTGGCTTCTTAGCATGAGGGAATCTTTTTCCTCTTGTTTTACTTGTTTGTATAGCATAGGTAGAGTGTAGGAAACAATTATGTAAGATGTGTCATAGAAGTGTCACAATCACACTTTATTCCAACACAAATGAACAAGATAAAATTGAGCATCTTTTGCTCTATATGGCCGGCTATTTGATGGACTCTTGGTCCATTTTTGACTTTTGACATTTGTCCCACAAATGCTTATAAGTCATATGTTCAAGTATCTTACATAATTAATTATTAATGTAATCATTTAACAATTAAATATAACAATTAATAATATAATATACACTCCACTTTTGAGTAGTATACTACCATTATATTAATATATAATGGGTCCTATAATTGCTAGTTAGTTAAAATTACAACACTAACTTTAAATAACCAATTACCTCTACCTCAAAACTTATGTAAAACCTCAACTAATTTAGTAACTTAACATTTAATTACTAAATTAAATCTTATTTAATCATATTACAATAAGACATAAAATCCAACTCACGTAATTAAGGAATTAGTTAATCTGTATCGTATACAATTAATTAAATATCTATTTGGGCCTCATCCTATAGGTGTGACCTAAAGGGATCAACTGAACACCACCATCATATGACAGTAATGTCAAACTCTAGTTAGCCAATCATTACCGATTAATGATGATCAGTTGACTATATAATGAATCATCCCTTATGTATTCTTAATATGAGATTTAATCATGTGATCGCACTATTGTTGAGGACACATACTCCAACAAATTGAACTCAATTTACATTTGAAATAGTTTTTAAATCACACTAGCCCGTGTCGGAATGGTAGAATAATTTCCGTTGATAACTTCCCACATGGAGTACTGACAAACGTAAAAGGCACATTATTTGTCGTCTGGTGCTTTAGGAGACTATTATATAAATCACACACAAATCAGCTGAATTAGATAATCAACCTCTCGCATAAACATATTTAAATGATACGAGTAATTATTAAGAATACACTTACTAATGGCATGATAAAATTGGGATCGGTGTTGCTTTCATATTTCCCAAGTGGACATAATCTTCTTTTTGCTTCAAAAACACTAATTCATAAATATACACGCATGTCATTATTATTTTCATATATATGGCTCAAGTCATACAATAACAAATGACATTATTAAAGGTTGTAAACTTACTCAGTTATCATCTTTATTATACTGTCAGAGGGTTTGCCTTCGCGAGAGTCAATCCACTACACTGTTTTTGTTTCCACTTGGATTGCCATTAACACCCGATGCTTCGTATTCAATTTGGGATATTGAACTGTTAGTTCATTTACACGCATGCATGTAAGAATGTTAATAATAAATTTATATAATCGTGATTCATTACAATAAGCACGTACTATATATACATATTCTTATTGTAGGGGGCAAGTCATAGTTTTTTTGGCGACATCAACTGACGAGCGATACTATTGATTTGTTCTTCGTATGAAATTCTGTGCACAGAGAACGCCTTAGGACTCAAGAATCCGTAGGCGTGAATTGAGAACTTTCTCTCAGCGATCTGATTATTCAGGTACCTATTACGCCTCATGGAACGAAGAATGTTTTTGTAATTGATAATTTAAACAAACATCATTATTCGTAAATGGAAATGACTAAATAGTTTTATTAATAAAACTTACTTCATCCAAATCAAAATGTGAACATCTAAATTGTCAAGGTCGACAAATTCCATTAGTTGCTTCGGGTCCAGTACGGCTATATCAGCTGTGCCCAGAATTTCCTCTTCAATGTTAATCATGACTAAATCCCCTCTAGGTGACTTTTTTACAGCCAGGTTGTGCAAAGCCTTCAATGAAGTAGTTTTCATTTTTTTTTCTTATATGCACATGATTCATAATAAGAATCATAAGCAGGCTTGACTGCAACAAAAGTAGCTGGCTTGTATTGTATGTCGTGTAGTTTTGTTTTTGGGGAAGACGTAGTCCTTTCGATGACTTTGTCCGTTGACGTAGTAGTAATAGCTTTAGCTGCCGCCATGACTTTGTTTAACTTCTGCAAATGTAAAAATTAAAGTACTTAAGATATGTTAATATTCGTACTCTAATATATTTAAAGAATAAGTAATAATTAATGTTTGCATATAGGTACCTCGGTGATGACAACATTGATGAGAGCGTCAGGTCATTGCATATAAGAGCCTAGGGCTTCTTTCAAATAAGTGACCTCCTTATTAGGAAATGGTACTTTTAACTTCGCATACTCGTCTTTATATAATTTGGACTTCCTGCATTTATCACGAAGGAGTATACCATGAACCTTCCTTCATTTGTGACAAAGGAGTATACCATGAACGTTAACTTTTTGAAGCCAGTCGTAAATGAACACGTATCCTCTAGCAACAACAACTTTATGTTTCCCTTGTAAATAGAACAGACAACAAGCCACCTTGCAATCGCCCTTCACGATATCTTTAATCAATTAGTACACATACATGCACTACCTTTAATTAATTTCATAAGTAAAAAACGTGTATGATATGAATAATTATAAACTAGCAGCTATTACGTCGCCAAAAGCCGGAATTTTCGGTGTTGAGAAGAACGTCTGATCATCAAGTACCTCCACCTCAACCTGTGCCATGGCCTTCCTGGCTTCCTCTTCCTCTTCACCTGCCCGATATTGAACATCAACTCCCACCTCAGTCTCCTTTTCCATTTCCTTCTCCCTTGTCATGTCCTCCTCGGCTTCCTTTAATACATTAACACTTGTCCATATAACATGTACTGATTTTTCAAATCATATAACATATTGTATGTAAGACATAAATATTATTACCTCTTTTTCCTCTGCCTCCTCCTTCTCCTCCTCCTCCTCCTCCTCCTCCTCCTCCTCCTCCTCCTCCTCCTCCTCCTCCTCCTCCTCCTCTGCTTCCTTTATGACTTCTTGAACAATATTCAACTCTTCTTCTGATGGCTTTTCCAGTTTTCACCATTCTCAGCATCAACCTGGCCATTTTCTGTAGCTGTGTAGTAGAAAGTAATGTCAGCATATATAGTTATAAATTATGTTGAATCAAATACAGTATTTATATGATTACCTTCTTGGAATCGTCACCACTCATCATCATTCGAGGATTTTTCCCAAAATACTTAGTGATGCCAACATGCGTCGATATCCCTCTCACACGACCTGAATGCTCTGCTTTGCCGATTTCCCTAGCAAGAATGTCATCAGGTCCTTGAGGCTTCTTTTCCTTCCTCTACCTCCTTCTCACAGATCCTATACATACACAAAAAACCATTAAGCAACTAAATTTTATTTAAACTCACAATTATATAACTCCGACCACCAGTGGTAGGAGTGACATATTAAGTCAAACTTACAATTTTCTCTTTGATGTCCATATTATATTCAGTTTCCATCTTTCCATTATTAGGAGTGTGACCTTCTACCCAAGCGTCGTGACGACTGAATTTTCCAAGCTTTGCCTTCAATTCATTCATCACATTGATATCCTCTCAAAATATGTATGATTACTATGAACATATATAATATCCGACTCAAACACCTAATAGTCTAATACTATTAGAATTATGTACTTACAAGTTTTGTCTTAATCAGTCTATAACCACCTCGGGAGCCATAAAAGACGGTCTTTTTCTTTGAAATGTTCGCCTTGTTCCTCTCACTCATAGCCTTCATCAAATAAATTGTATCGAGAAACGTATGCATGACCAAATACAAAACTAAGTATACTTCTTTACTTATTAAGTTACCTTAAACTTGTCAGACTGCCTATAAGCGATATAGCTATCCCAATGGTCCTGACTGACATACGGATACTTCTTTTTTGGTGGTTTCTTATTCATCTCCCGGGTTTCCTAGTTGAACAAGTGGTTCTCAGCAATCTTTAACTTCCAAGATCCGAGGGCTTCCCCTATCTTTTTTTAAGGCACTTATCATACTTTTGAGGGACATAAGCTAACTCCATATATGATGAGCATAGTTGGTTTATTTCGGCTAATACACATATCAAGTAGTAACCTAATTTCAGCTAAAGCATTTATTATTGTATTTACATACCTTTATTCTGTTTATTAGCATGGTGTTCCGTATTTTACTCAGTTCACTGATACGTGGTGTACCGAGAGGCACATACTGTCTTACACAACAACCAATCCAACTCGCAAAATACCCGGCATTCTCACCATATGGCGGCCCCGTATCTTTATCCCATTGTAAAGGATTGGGTATCTTTGAATTTATTGATTCTATGGAAACTCTATGGCGCATTCGACCCGCAATGAGTTGCAAATTATTGTCATCACCTGAGTCGTCACCTGACGCATTTCCATCGTTTCTTTTCTGCTTTTCGACCATTTCTAAAGCAGAAATTAATAAACAAATAATAACGTATACTTATAATAACAAACAAATCTCTAGAGATGAGGGTTTATTACTTCTTTAAAGAGGAGAATCTAGGTTGATTTGGCGGCAGAAATGGCGATGACGTTGATGACGATGACGGTGATGGAGTAGGCTGGTGGTTGAGGGGAAGCTCAGTGTTTGACGATCTTATGTGGGGGGGAGGGGAAGCTCAGAGTATATAAGTGTGAAGAATATAACACTTGCAAGACCTTGTTTAATTGAAAGTAATAAACACAGTATAAGAAAAATGTTGTATTTTGTTTCCAATTAGAACACGGTTTTGTTTGAAGCCGTCTTTGATTAATATTATCTACAACGAGTTAGAAATAACCGTTGTCTTAAAGCTTTTCATTTTTTTTTACCGCCAAGAAATAAAGCATCATTTTTGTTAGGTTTATTTTCTTCTTATTAGACTCTCCTCTAATAGTGAACTAATTAACTTCTTAATTATTTATTCTTTAGATCTAGTGCATGCATAACAAAATAAGAGACTTATTAGAAAAACAATGTCCCTTATATTGTAAATTTCGGATTTAAGGGCACAAGTAAGGTCTCCTACCTTCACTTGTTCTTAAGCTATAATGAATATTAGGATGATCCTCCAAAATCCCAATGTAGATATTCTCCTCTTGATTGCACCCAAGATTTAACCCTTATCACTACTAAATAATATTTGTTAGATATTTGTTTAGTAGTTTATCTTAAAATTGATTACTAATACTTATATATTACATTAATAATATTAGTAATGTTGTTGAACAATTTGGATCATCATTTCTCAAGTTTTTGAGAAAGATAAACAAAGTATGAGAGATGTATGCATGAACGAATGTTGAATGTGTAGAGAATGAAAAATAAGAGAGCAAATTCTCTTAAAATGAGAAGGGAAAACCGATGGGAGGCAAGGGCATAATGCCAAACGTGGAATCCCCTTTTTCCTTTTACTCTTCTCAAAATTTAGGTAGTGTAAGGCTACTAATTGTAGGTATGATTATATTAATCTTATCACATAAAATAATATCATCCACACTCCACTACAACCTCCATTTCGGTCCACTTACATAAAATGGACTACCATTTTATTTTGTCAATTTTTCATTTGTCACACAATATGTCACATGTAGTATGATACATGTTATTAATTAATTTAATGCATATTTATCAAATAAATATCATTTTATAAATCAATTAAATTACATACAACAAATTGATTAGTGATACTTGATCACATAAATAAAATGGGTCATATAATTATAATTCACAACATCTTGTAATTATAATTAACCATTCATTCTTATCTCAATTGTTTCACAAACAATAAACAATTTTAGTAATAAAGTATTTTTATTACTAAAATAAATCTTATTTAATCCCATTACAATAAGATATCAATATTCTCTCTCACAAATGAATTGTTCAATTTTAAGAAATTGATTAACTTGTATTGCCATACAATTAATCAACTTTACTGATTAGGGCATCATCCTTTAGGTGTGACCTTAAGGGATCAACTGACCACCACCTTCCCACGACAATAACGTCAAACTCTAGCAAGCCAATCGTTACCGATTAATATTGATCAGTTGACTATATAAATGAATCATCCCTTACGTATTCTTAATATGATATTTAATTATGATATTTAAATCATGTGATCGCACTATTGTTGATGACACATACTCTAACAATCTCCCACTTGTCCTAGACAAGTGTGCGTCACCAATTCTTTTGTCCTATTACAATCTCCCACTCAATGCAAGGTGTCTCACAGGTAGACCTGGCAAACAGATCGGGTTCGTGTTCGTGTCACATGTAAACGGGTCACAATCCCTCCAACCCAAACCCGACCCAATTAAATTTCGTGTCGTGTTCGTGTCGACCCACTTACATAAATCGGTCATAAGGCCTCAACCCTAACCCGTTAATTTCGTGTCAGGTTCGTGTCGTGTTTTCGTGTCACGTCCATATTTTGAAAGTTTAAGTATATTTATGTGATGGAGGATCAAGAAAAATTAGGATTAATTTAGTAAACAGGTCATTCGTGTCGGGTTCGTGTTTAGAGAGGTCAACCCTAACCCAACCCAATTAAATATCGTGTCGTGTTCGTGTCGACCCACTTACATAAATGGGTCATTAAGTCTCAACCCAAACCCGTTAATTTCGTGACGGGTTCGTGTCGTGTTTTCGTGTCGTGTCATTATTTGCCACCTCTACTCGCAGGTCGTACTTGCACTTGATCATATCTTGAGTGGTTTCCTCGATCTGCAGTGTAACTGTCTGACCGGAATTATCTACGATAGATACCTTCCGAGCGTGGCCACGCATTTCCAGTTCACTACTCCTCGAGTGGCCTTGAGATTTCAAACAACCCTGACAAGGGGTGGACAATTCCAATCGCACTATTCCCTTTGTTCAGCCACAATTCATCATAACCCAAAATATACCCATTTGACCTCATTTACGACAGTCGTAGTGTATAAATCAAAGCTAATCAGAAATTTGTGCCAACTTGGGTGAATAGTCTCTAGTCAAAAGAATTGACTCATAAGAATAATATAGTAGCTCTTCCCACGACCAGGCTTTATGAATTACCAGAACTCTATAAGCGGTCACTGCCCGACAGAGTGTCTCATATAGTCTGCCTATGTGATCGACTAGTCATCCCGTATGACTCTATGGCACTTGAACTTGCCATCAATCACATCACACTCTAGTCAATTCGAGACGTCACCTCATATAAGTAACTAGGGGCGAATACCATGTCAATTCAGTTCACTTTAATGGGGTTTAATTTGTCTCTACAACCCATTTGGATATAACAAAGTAACGGGTGAGTTTAATAAAACTCAAACGATAAATGCGATTATCACATATGAATAGTCAATACACTATTACTACTTCATATCTTATAATCTTTAGTGTACCTCTTACACTTAGTCAAAATGCAATAAAAACTTGGCAAGTGGATATACCCTATATCCAAATATTCCAATCTTATCAATTGCTATTTCCTTCTTTTCAATGTTATATCTAATAACATGAATTTATCTAAGTAGATGTCTATTCCTCTTACTAGATTTGGGCTCTTTAACTTGAAAGATGCTCCCACTGTTATCGCATAACTTGTGATAAAGTCATTTGTTGAGGGATTCACCCTTAATCCCCACGTTGACCATTTTATCACAATTAACTTAGATTCCTTTTGTAGAATTTACAATGCGCGAAACGAACACACTTTTCTAGTTTCTTACTCCTAAGTCAATAAGACATCCTAGGATTTCAACAAATCCTTTTCGGTTTGAAAACTAAAATTTGTGCAACTCTTCAACACATAACTTAGTTTATCATCCAAACATATGAACGAATCCTTAATTCTTTTCAAGAATCTCAAGGATGTTCTTTAAGGCTTTCACAAGCCATATCATGGGAATGATCTTGTTATTGACTTATCATGCTCTAGGCATATGTCACATCATGGCATGTGCGTCTGCTGGCATACATGATCATTCTAATGGCGGAAACATTAGCAATCGATTTCATGTAATCAACAACTTAATAGGTTCAGTGAACGACTTTGACTTCATCATAGTGATTCCACTTCCATCAACACGAATAACTCATACAACCTTGTTGATGTTAAACAGATACGATAAGATCTTATCATCATAAGACTCACAATTCTATGCCAATATTCTCTCTCATACATTCAAAATCTAGAATACTTTGCATCCCTTTCCAAGTCTCGAATCACTCTTTCACAGAAGAGAGAATGGGTACATTATTCTTAATAAGTAATATGTCATCAACATATAAGACATGGAGAAATGATTCTAGCTCCCACTTAACTTCATGTATAATCATGATTCTTCAATCATGTGAATGAAACCATTCACTATTATCACATGAACGAAGATTATAATCCTTTAATGCTTGCTTAAGACCATTCTAGGATCACTTAAGAAAGCTACGTATAAGATGTTAGGATTCTTAGATCTTCATCTACGATTTTGTGTTCCAAACACATCCTTTTCTAAATTCCCATTTTAGAAAAGCGAATTTTTAATATCATTTGCCATCGTTCATCAAAATGAAATGTGGCGATTCCTAACATAATTTATCTTGATTAACATCTTCATGTCACTCTATGCACTTTGCTACTCCAAAGCTCTATTTACCTTTAAGGAGACCCTTGCCTTAAAGTAAATCTACTCTTGAGTAACAATTTTCAGATTGTAATGCTATGGCTCGTTTGTAACAAGGTCGATTTGGAATATGGTCATAATACCATTACTTTCGCAAAGCAATATTTTAACAACAGGACATGTGTGCTAAACTCCCACTTAGCTATACTCCCACTCTATCTTTATAGATTATAGTTCCATTACTTTCACAAAGTAACATTTTAACTATAAGACATGTTTGTGACGATCAAATCTACTCCCACTCTATCTCTCAGAAATACATCTATCTTCTTGAGAGATAGCTTTGTGAGTTACAAACATATATCGTGAAGTAATTGGAAGTTTGTCTAGATTGACGTATTAGCACATAAAAGTATCATCTCTATCATGACAGTTTGATTCATGTCATATGCGTGTCTGATCCATGTGATTTGTTAAACAGACTCTCTATTTCAGGTATTTCCTGGTTGACCATCTGTTTAGAATTACGTGTCCGTCATGGATTGCAAATTCCCAAAATTGAGTTCAATAACTCAAACCGACTCAAATTAGTTTGATCTTA